>NC_142394.1:22235207-22401946 GCF_059441095.1 Idiotropiscis lumnitzeri | reverse complement strand
CTCTCTCTCTCTCTCTCTCTCTCTCTCTCTCTCTCTCGCAGATAATATGTCTGCCCATGTGTTTCATGTGTATCCACATGTACGATGAATCTATTCCACATGTGCCGTACATATTTCAAAATGTAGAAATATGCAGTATACATGTGCACATTTGTTTCATATGTGTGCTGCATGATGTCCACATGCAAGTGATCCCCATGCACACGATACGAACACACCATTTCCTCGTCACGCCACAAAGAGAGAGGGCAAGCGAGCGGGTGTCAGGGGTCACAGGAACCCAAGGGTACCTTGAGTCTCATCCCAAAACCTTGAAGAGTTTTCAAAGTTTCCCCGCTACCCGACCCCTCATCAGAGAGTATCCACACACACACACACACACACACACACACACACCACGACCACCCTCCCCTCACACAGAACTACGCACCACCCAGCACTCATGCCCCCAGTACGTGATGCTTGGGGGGGGGGGCACCGCTCCTTCCCATCATAGATTTCACAAAGGCCTTTTTTTTTTCCCCAACTCACGTCGGCGTCAAAGCCGAGCTGGAGAAGGTTTCACCCCATGAGGGATCATTACTCGTGACCACCATGGCCTTGTTAGCTTGGGTTTGTACACACACACACACACACCCGCACACGCACGCACCCCCCCCACACACACACACACACACGCACGCACGCACCCCCGCACACACGCAGGGATTTCAGCCACCTTAATTCAAGCACAGCCACAAACAAACCACATCAAACTACAACATGGAAATAATGAGCGTCGTTATCCGCCAATGGTCACATGCTTTCATGAGAGTTATTTTAGCACGGGGCATTCATTACATAAGTGCGACGGTCCCCACAAGGCCAGGTGACATTAAACGGGTTACAATTTTTGTATGTCAGAGGTAACCTACGGTAAAGCAATCTTTATGAAAAGGGAAGTCATCCCAAACTTTTTCGTTGACCAGAAAATGTCCTATACAGGCCATGTGGAAATACGGCATTCTGATTAATATTACGTTTACGTTTTATGAGTTAAGCAGTAAAATCAACCCGTTTTTAGCAATCTTGAGGCGGCCATTTTGTCACTTCTGACGACCGAAAATGACACAGTTTCACAGTGCTCACCTAGTAACCAATCATGGCTTAATTTAAGAAGTCAGGTGAGCCGTGATTGGTCCTTATCGAAGATTATTAAGAGCATTAAAAATCAAAAGGACCAGTAGAAGTTCAGCAGAACTTTTTAGCGCCATTAAAAGCCATAAATGGAAAACAACCAAATGGAAAAATAGGTTAAGTGGATGCCCCCCCCCACCCCCCTCAGGTGGATGTGGGGGGAAAATCGCACCTTTTCTGTCTTCTCTATGGAATGAACTTCCATTAAGTGTTGGGCAAGCCCCCTTTCTGTCCACTTTAAAAACTCGTTTGGAGACATTTATATTCTGTCGCTTTGCTTTCGGCGTTTTGACTCTCTCAACAACTATTTCACTAATGTAAAACAATCAAATTGAAAACAGGATTTATTTCCTCGTAACTTTAACTGCATGTCCTCCCGACATTCACTGACGTGTACGACTGACACCACAGGGAGAGAGTTCCCCTTTGGGTTTTTGGGGGACAGACAGTCGACGTCGTATTACACGAGAAAGCCGACAGGAAACTTAAGGTGCTGCTGCTATCTGTGAGCAGATTACACTTTATCCGAGATGAAGCGCTGAAAAGAGGGAGAACGCGCTTCAGTCAGAGCAGCTAAACGGCGGCGAATTAAGATGTTGCGGCGTGGAAACGAGGCAGTTATGCATATATTACGTGTCGAGGCCGGGCGCCCCCCGCTGGGCGCAGGCATGACAAAGCCCCTCGAACAGCAATACCTCGGGGACAGCTAATGATTAATTAGCTTGTGTCATTAAGTGAGGCAAATGTCAGCAGAGCTTCCTGGGGAAGCTGTCAAAGCATGTGGAGGATTGCGCAAGTTTACCCCCCTCAGGTACACGTTGGTGAGGGGAGAAAGAGGATGGCAGGGGTAGCAGAAGGGGGGTGGTAGGCAGGCTTCAGATGTTAAGGCAAACCCTGACATCTAGTGGCCGAATGTAGAACTACATAAAGGTCCAATGTAATACAATGCCAAATAGGGATAAAATATCGAAATAAAACAAGCCACTACGTATTGAGTTTCTCTGATTGCTGATGTATTAATTCAATATGATTGAATTTATGTATACTTGACACGTCACTCAAACACAGGTTATTAAAACAAAATTCACTTTTCTAAAATAAAAGTTCCAATTTCAGCTTCTCTGATCTCGGATCAACTAAATGAAAACACTATTCTAATTTAATGTGATTTAATTAGATAAAATGTATCCAATAGAGCTCAGGTGTCCAACTCCGGCCCTCGAGGGGACCAATGCGGCATGTTTGAGATGTTTCCCTCCTCCAACACTCCTGATTTAAATTGTTCAGGATCGCTATAAGGCTCCTGCAAAGTTTGTTGATGAACTGATCATTTGAATGAGGTGGGTTGGAGGAGGGAAACATCTCAAACATGGAGGATAGTGGCCCTCGAGGGCCGGAGTTGGACACCTTTGCAATAGTGAATCCCTGTGATAATATGTTTCAAAACATACGAATATTTATGTACATACACATTTATACCCGCTATACAGCACATCTATCTACACACTCATGCACACACACACTCACACACACTCACACACACTATATTGAGCGTCTCTTATCCCCGTTTAGCAAAGTTTTTATAATTTAATATAGGTAAAGTAACCTCGTTAATGATGTATTTTAAAAAGTACTTAACAATTGTCACATCAAAATATACATAAAGCTCATCAATATTTAATTGTTTAAATTTATTACAAATTTTATACGTCACTTCCAAAATTAATTTATAGGTCCCTGATTCTCATGATAAATTTGTAAAATAATTTATTTTAATTGTTTTTATTAAATTATAGTTCGATCAATTTAATAAATAAAACTGCATAGTTTCAAAGTAAAAAAATTGCCAACAACTTGTCGCATTTCTAAGCCCCCTTATTTGACCACACATTGACTAAAACAAATCTTAATAATAACAATAATCATAATTAATATGACATACTGAGGTTGGCCTCTCACCTTTTTTAGAGGGCACTCCCTCTCATCTACGACCCACCCCAAAACACACGCACACCCATGCGCCCACACACACACACAAACAGACCTATAGATACACAGATACTTAACATAGCGCTGATGTCCAAATCGAAGCCTTCTTCACGATTTACACATACCCACGTACAATAAATTTGCATAAAGCAAGCAGAAGCGGACTTTGCTTACCAAAGTGATTTCGATGCATGTTCCATTCCATCTTGCATCACTCCCGAATAAAGACAACGCCACAGACATACACTTTGATTATGAGCTCTGACTTCCAGTTGGTCAGCGTCAAATCTTGGCCTGCTCTAAAAACCACAGCACGCGCAAGTGAGGCCTTTAGCTTCAACCAGGGAGTAGCAGTTCAGCACACACGCACACACGGACACACACGCATTCATATCTGTGTGAATTCACATCTGCAAGCACATAAAACACTCACATAGACGTATAGCGCTTACAAAAGCACACCTGTCAGGGCCTTTCCACTATGTGAGCAAAAAGCAAAGAAGTCTAAACCCCCCTTTACACATATACACACACACACACACACACATACTCTGTATGTGGTATCCCATGTCTGCTATATTAAAGCAAATCCATTCAGCTCCCGCTTTCCCATCTGAAATAAAGGAATGAGCAATTTTCACATTAGGCGAGCGAGGACACATGCAGTTTCTCTCTCTGTGGACATAATGAATGGGATCAGATTGGGGGGGGGCGGTTGCGGCAGCGGTGGGGGTGTGGGGGGGTTGGTGGTGGGGGTGGTGGTGGGGGGCGGGGTCTGCACTCTAATCTGCCTTTGATGGTGAATGGTTTAGGTTCCACAATTCACGAATAAAGTCTGCGCTAATGCACGCAGATGGTCGTTTGGCAAAAGGCCGTGAAAAACTTGACAATTGTATATTGGGTGAATATAAAAAGTCTACACACCCCTGTTTTGTGCTATGCAACTGTCATTAATTTGACTTGTACAACTCCATTGAGAAGAAAAAAAACAATTCAAACTTATGTTCAATCAAGTCAGCACTCACCTGTCACCCTTCTTAAGTTCAAGAATGTTATTTTGATGTCACGTTCAGTAAACAGCCAGTACTCACCAGAAATTCCTGCAGCTCATTAAGATGCTACTGTTGGCGTCTCCGCAGCCTGTTGTTTCTCCACTTGATGATGACTGTTCACACTGGGCTCCTTCATATGTTTAGCACCTTGGAAATGTGCTTGTACCCTTTTCCTGAGTGATACTTTTAAAAACACACATCTCTGATACTGTGGAAGCTCCCTGAAGACTGTCGTTGGATGTTGTTACAAAACTGTCAAAAAACAGCTCTTGGACCAGCTGAACTTTATTTAGGGTTAATGAGTGGTGCTTTCAATGGTGGCAGGTGTGTGTTGACTTATTCTGAACACAAACCCAAATGAGATGTTTATGATGTATACGTCAAAACTGAATCCAAAGCTGTACTAAGGAGCTTCACGATTGTCTTCAGGCCACCGATGCGTGACGGCCATTAAGAAAAAGGAAGGGAAGGCAAGTAGGGCCAGTCAAATAGAATGACTGAATTAAAGCGGTGAGGAGTGCTCTCTCTTTGGCAGTATGTCCTGCTTCCTAGGTCGTAAAATAATTAGATTGAGGCATTGTGCGCTGGAGTGTCTGCTCAAAAAAAAAAAGAAGGAATGTAAGCCTCACATTAAAAAAAAGAAAGAAAGAAAGAAAACAACACTCTATTTCTTTACATTTGAGGTTTGCTGTCTTTTGTAGAGAACATCGCCATTCAGCATTGCCTTTCATGCAGCTGTGCCTCCTCTTTGTGGCCTTTGCCGTGAATGCTGAGAGGGAATGTGTCAGTCAGAGGCAGGTAGCCCTGATTGCAAGTTAATCTCCCAAAAGAAGCCTGTTAAAAAAAAAAAAAAAAAGTACTTTTAAATTCTTGAAAACACTTTTCTCTCACCTCCTTTGTCAGTTTGAAGAGCGCAAGTTCACGGCCGGCGACAATGACGGCCAAGTGTGGCGGAGTAATCACCTTTCTGAGGGGGAAACACGAGTAATTACTTCTAAACTGTTTGGGCTCGGGAGACAACTGCTATTGTGCTCGGAAATGAAAGGCTGACGCTTGCTCTCAATCTGTTTGTTTACAAAGATTTCTCCTTTGCTGCATGCAACGCCATCATATACGCGTATGTGTGTGTGTATGTGTGTGCGTGTGTGTGCACACTTGTTTGTGTGTCCACTAGGTTGACCCATTTCTCACTCCGAAACAGGGGGCCATCAAGCATAAGGAAAGGGTTCTATTTTCAGGTCAGCTTCAGGTCAAGTTCATTTCTTTTCCCACCACTCCAGAAGCCAGTCATTGGCCTACCAGTGTGAGATCGCTAGGTGCACTAGAGCTGGGTGATTCTGAACTCTTTTCTGTTTAGATTTTGTCGTAATTTTTTAAAATGATATGACATTGTAAAATATGCTAAATTAAAGCCTCTTGCATTTTCATTCTTCTAGATCCACATCTTTGTTACCATGTATTTTTGTGCACATTCAAACGGTGAATAAATTTCCCTCATCTCTTTACCATCTTTACTTGTATCTTATTCTGTTGTTCTATTTTTTCATTTTTCAACATCTAGGCATTTACTGGGACCTCTGGGATTGTATTTCAAGTTGCATCTGTGTGGATATTTGTGTTGGTGTGTTGGAATTCTATGCAATCTGCATTTGAAAGATAGTTTGAAATAACAACCACAAATGGAAAAATTAGCAAAGTAAAACATGAATATACAGTCCTAAAATAATAGCAATACAAAAAAATAAATAAATAAATACAGGCTATTCGTGCTGTACATGCTTTGGCCTCTAAGGGGCAGTGTGGTGTGGTACATGCAAGATGTACACATTTGAGATAAGAGGAGCAGAAGACTAAAGTTACGTTAAAGAGTTCTGTAACTATAAATCGTTTTCACAGCTTTTAAAAAATATGTAACATTGCGTATTGGTAAGTTACGTGAGTGTATGTGTTCCAACACCGTTTAAGTGTCAGTTTTCATTCTTTGAAGAAATAACACTCCCGTAGGTTGATGTTTATTATACTCGTTAGCATGTGAATAGGATTTTGCATTGACTTTAGCATTATCAGTGGCAATGTTTTTTAAATTAAACGTTTATTGTATTTTGATATAAAATTAGTGTAATTTTTTGTTGTGTTTTCTAGTTTATCAGTAAACTCCAACTAGGTGTCATTAAAAACGTTAAAGGACGCTTCATGACGGCAGACTCATATTACGTCACAGAGGTGCATTCAGAGTACTTTCACAAAATCAGAAACTTACAAACGCACCACAATAATTATTTTTCTTTTATTAGAATACTATAAGATCGTGAGAAGCCAAAATCGAAACCACGATTGAATTTCAATTAACCGTCCAACCTTCAGGGGCACCATGAGAAATCATATTTCTAATTTTACTTAAAGTGGAATTCAAGCTACGGTGCGTTCTATGTGCCCCCATTAGCCTTAAGATGGCATTATGATAAATATTGCTTTCAAGGAATATGAATTAAGTTTACTGAAATTAATATAATAGTGCCCCATGGGCTTGCTTGCGAACGGTAATCGACCCAACCCAGAAAATAAGTGAGCCGTGACGAAATCAACAAAAGCTGACCAATTTTAACGTTATTTTTTTTCGTTTGTTTGTTTGTTTGTTTGTTTTTTAACACAACAGCAGAAGACATTCAACCACCTCCCCCTGACTATTGTGTACGTGCACGCAGTGATGCAATGAATTGAAATGAAAATGATGCTTTTGAGGTCAGGCGCTTAGGCAATGAGAGCGCAGGGACTGTCTTTCCTTCTGTCCTGCGTTTCATTGTGTTGACCAATAGGTGTCAGTGAGTGTCAGAAAATGAGGAATGCCACACCGTGTCGTGTTTGTGTAATGAGCGCATTAATGTGCGCATTTATGCGTCAGGTCTCTTTGAAGCATGCTGCTGGTGCACATAATGGAGAAGAAGAACAGGAACAGGCTCCTTTGTACGTGTCATTTGCAATCTGAATCCAACACATCAAAAGGCCTTTCTGACGGACTTGAGATAAAACAGCTCATTACAAAGTGTTGATTAGTGGATAGCACAACATGGCAATTAGATTGGGACTGGAAATCATGAATTAAGACGAGACTTCATTAATACAAGCGGTTTTGTCTTGTTTTTTGTTACACTTGTTTGACAGCATAGAACTTGTTTGAGATGTTAGTATGCGCTGTTTGATATTAAAAAGGAAAAAAAAAACTTTCCGAGTATGCTTTGAGCTTCAAAGTCACTTGAGAAATGGATCAAAAGTGAATAATACCCTCCAAAGTGTAGACTTGTAAAAGCCTAATAAATGATGCAAAGGTCTTTTCTTTGTTACTGTATTATTGGACAGTCAATTGAAAAAGCATAGATTTATTGCATAAAGTGCTTCAAAAATCTTTAAGAAAAAAATGAAATAAATCCCTAAACATCTAGATGTTTTTAAATAAACACAGTCCAAGAAGAGGTGTTTTTGATCGATTAACCACAATATGATTTTGTAATTCATTAATAAATAAAAGACTATGACTACAAAAGCCCAATAGGTACTTTGCTAAATTAATATATTTACAAACTGAACATTATTATCATTTCAAATGCCTTTTTTCCTGTTTCAGCTATCATGTTGGATGTCATTTGATGATGCTGGTATGGTCAGTGTGCATACATTATGCTCATCTCTAAATGTATCAAAATACTGTTGATACTAAGATGATCATGTCTAGAAAACCCTTCAAATATCTTTCAAAGGCGATCATATAAAAGACAGCGAGAGAAGTGCGCTCGGATGAAAATGAAGAAAAAGTGTCTTTTGATTTTTCACTTAATTGTTAATCTTAATTGTACTTGTTCTGTGCATTTGCCAAGTGACAAATCCAGTACCGCCCACGCCCACGTCAACAAGTTCTCTCTTAGCCCATACTAATCCGTGCCAACACTGCAGCTCTGCTTACCTTTTAGCTTTGTCGTGGTACTGCATCATTGCAGTTCTACGGCGACATTTTGGCTTTATGTAACGTATGTTTATTATTCAGCTCCGTGAACACTTGTGGGCTTGCTTTTTGGCTTCCTCTGAGGTTTTAAAATCGCCCAGCAGGTCTGTTCAAAACTCCCTTTTTTAAATTGGTTTATTTTGTTGATTTAGTAAGGTTCACGTGCAAACGATAATTCTGAAAGAAAAAGAGTTTTGAGTGTAGCCCTCTGACCTAATTCCCGTCCATTGTCCCTCTACACATTCCAGAAATGAAAAGAACACAAACCATCACTTGTACAGGGATACATCTGACATCCCATACAGTAATAAATTAATATCTTTTATCTGTTGATGTTTCAGTAGGTTCTTGCACCCTTGTGTTAAATAATCCTTGGCGTGCTATTCAACCCGGGTTGCCCCTGACAGCCATTCATCCAGTTTTAAATAAAGAGCGCTGAAACAACTGATTGAATCACTCAGGGGAGGATGAGTGGGATGTTTTACCAAGGCTGTGTGACTTAATGAAAAAGAAAGTGTATGTAATAAGAATAAAATATTTACTGTAGATTATTCCAGAATTGGAAGACAATTTAAGCACCAAAATAATATTTTATATTATTATTATAGAAATATGTTGTGTGCTCAATTTGGCGAAACGCAGGTAGACATACTCAAGCACCTAAAAAAAATGCGAAAAAAATATAATAAATTTGAATTTCATTTTATTCTATTTTGATTTGAGTGTTACTTTAATTACAGTAACTGGGTTCCAAATCAGTGCTAATGTTGGCATTTTGGCTTACGGGTAAATGTTAACTTTCTTAGCTGTTATACTAACTAGTCAAGAACAAAATTAGCAGAACAAAAAAATAGAAAAACCTAATACATGTATTTTTTTTTATAAAATGAATAAAAGGTAAAAATATTGCAATAAAATGAAAAATACAAGAGAGGACTCTGACTTAAAGTGGCTAAAAGGTTGGTTGAGAGCATAAAAAACCACTATTTAAAATGTGTTTGTGATGAAATTAATTATTTTACATCCTTATAAAATGATACCCCCAAAAAGCTACTTTAAATTTTCTTTTGGCTGCCAGATAAATTGCAAGAGGGCTGAACAAGAGGGGGGAGCCATTAGGGGGTGCTGAAGAGCTATTTTTTTATTTTAAATAATACATAGGAATCACTTTTACGACGTAATCACTTTCACCACTTTACTTTTTCTCTCAGGACAACTAAAAATTTCCGAAAAATGTATAATTCTATATTATGTCTTTTGCTTATTATTTTTAAAAATGTCAGATCCATTTAGGCATGACCCCTTAAATACTAAAGATATTGCTTTTGTTTCCCTTTGAGGATAACAAAGAACAAATTAAAACAGGAAAAAAAGGGGAGGGGGGGTGACGTGTACAATCTGAAGTGTCAGACATGGTGTAAAGCGTGCTAGCACACACAAAAAAAGGGCGGGGGTGGATGTTGGATGATGAGGAGGGGGCTGGTGACAAATTTCCAAGCCGGTCCTCGCGTCATGCAGGTGTCCTCGCTTGTGGATGTGTGACACCTCGGCGACACGAGCGGACCGTTAAGTCGGCAAAGCGGATCCGATCCTAAATATTTGATGAGACGTGAAATCCCAAAGAGGAAGGATGTGCTCGTCTGGATGAGAGACCCCCCGCAGCGGTGAAGACGCGCGGCATCTGCTCGCTGCCATCGACCGGAGCTCCGAAATGGAGGCGGGGGAGCTTGGCAAAAGAGGTTGCGAGGATGGGGGGCGGAATGACGAGAACCGAGCCACCTCGCCCGAACCGATTGCTCCACCGTCGTTTTTGAGGGGATAAAGACGTTGCTTTTTTTGCACGCCAGCTCGCCGATGTTCGCTCCTGCGTGTGCGGTGGAGCGTCCATTGTGGACGTTTGCGTGTGTGCTGCTGCAGATGTGAGCTACAACAAGGCCCCTTTACATCTGGATGCTGCAACGTGGACTGTTGTTACATCAAAAGGCTGCTGAAATGAGAGGCAGATCATGTTTTATACTGCTGACTTTAGGAGAGAACGATGCGGGATCTGATTATCTGTCAATCGTCGGAGTAACGACCAGAGATTCACACCTAAGTGCAGGTTTAGGATTCAAATCAAAACGTGTGGTTTCATACATGGATGAAAACAAGTGAAAAATGTTTTTGGTGTAGATGTGAGCTCCAAGAGGCCCTTTTCATTTGAGTGACCATTTATGTATTCAATGGATCTACTTTGTTGAACTCGTATTAATTTTTTTTTTATACTGCTGATTCCCACTCACATTGTGTGAGCTGAAGCAGGATACCTTGGACTGATTATCCGTCAATCACAAGAGTAAAGATCAGATATTCACACCTAAATGCAGTTTTTGGGACTGAAAAAAAGCAAACATAGAATTTCGGACTGAGTGGAAATTATTGGATTAAGCGGCAATTACCTACATGGACGTTTTTCGATCTGGACCTCATCCTGAGATGTTCAACCATGGACTAATCACAGATCCAGGCGTTCTACTTTGTTGAACTGATATTCAAATTGCATTTTTATAATTATTTTCAAGAGGTCAAGGCTGGTTTCTTGGCAACAACCGAGTAAAAAAACATTTCATGGACAAGCATTGATGAAACTATTGCAATTCACTCTCATAACGAAGGGAAAATGCTGACATAAAAATGCCAAGCCTGTTGTTGGCGATGCGACTTATCTGAAAATTTCCTTTGAATACATTCTTGGATGTTTGTTTTACAGTAACGCGGTTCAAAGCACCAACACTTCAACAATCATATATTATCTTTTTGGCTGTGTATTCGAGCAATTGAAAGTCAGCATTTCCTCAGCCGATCGATTGCAATTGTCAATTTCGAATGTTTCCATTTTCCGGATTGTTCTCATGTAAGCGGACAACCATTTTCTTTGGCTTGATTTGAAAAACGGTGACCAGATGGCGGCTTCAGGTCTTCGGTAATCCTAATATGTTTTTGGCCTGTCAGCGGAGTCTAAAGAGAGCGCGACATGCAAACTGAGAACCCAAAAAGGTTTGAATCCGAAAACCTTCTCTGGTGGCCTGGAACTGAAATGTCTCCGTTGTTCTTCATGATGACCAAACTGCGCCTGACACGACTCTGCAGGCCGGCAGAGTGATGCCAAAAATGCCAAGCTCTCCGGGTCCCACCCTTGGCCCCAATGTCACCGACGCCCCCTGGGATTTGGGTTATGACTTTCTCGGTGGAGATCCATTGTGGGGCTCGGTGGCCAACAGCGTTCTCAAGATCGCGCTCATATCTGTGATCGTGTGCGTGTCGTTGTTTGGGAACGTGGTGGTGTTGCTGGTTTTCCAGCGGAAGCCTCAACTCCTGCACGTGGCCAACCGCTTCGTCCTCAACCTCCTGTTGGCCGATCTACTCCAGACTGTGCTGGTCATGCCCTTTGCCATCGCGGCCACCGTGCCGGGGGTTTGGCCTCTGGATGCCCGACTGTGCCAGGCGTTGGTGGTCCTCATGCATCTATTCGCATTTGCCGGCGTCAATACGATCATCGTTGTCTCCGTGGACCGCTACCTGGCCATCATCCACCCTCTGTCCTACCCCACCCGGATGACGCCTCACTTGGGCACCAACTTGATCATCTGCACCTGGGTGCTCAGCGTCCTGCAGAGCACGCCACCCCTGTACGGCTGGGGCGCCATCGACTTCAACCATCATCACAAGATGTGCTCGGTCGTGTGGTCCTACAGCCTATCCTACTCGGTCGTAGTCGCCACTTTCTCCTTCTGGATCCCGGTTCTCGTCATGCTCGGGTGCTACTGGATGGTATTCCGGGCGGCTCGGAGGCAGAACGCCCTGGTGCACCCCATCCAGACGCGATCCTACTCCCAGCCTTACCCTCAGGACTTCCCGGGACAGATCAGCTCGCCACCCCAGCAGGCGAGTTCACCGGACGGCCCCTCTTCAGCCAAGGGATACCCCACTCGTGTGAGGCACCGACGCTTCCACTACCACTGCAAGGCCGCGCGAGTCGTCTTTGTGATCATGGCATCTTATATTCTCAGCATGGGACCCTACAGTGTGCTGAATACCATATCCATGAGCGCCAGAGCCGACGTACCCGCCTGGCTGTCCTCTCTGGCTTTGGTGCTCTTCTTCCTGCAGTGCTGCCTCCACCCGTATATCTACGGATACATGCACCGTAGCGTGAGGAAGGAATTTCTTGCCTTGCTCTGCGGGATGTTCTGCAAGCAGGGACAGAGCTCGGCCGCCGAGGCCTGCCTCACCACGGCGGGTGAGGGGCGCGCCGGGGCACACCCTCACCTACCGAGTCTGGCTGCCAGGGTCTTTCCGCTGCAGACTTGGGAGGAGTGTACTACGTCATCCTCGCCCACCTTCGAGAGGAGGTCGAAGGATAGCCGCAAGGAGACCACCACAACTAGCGTCAGCTCGGACCGGGAGCCCACCGTCCATGGCACGCAGAGTACATAAAGACATTAAATGTTGGTATAGAGAACAATACGCAACTCACAAAAAGTTAAGGCTATTTGGCTTTCAGGTCAAATTTTAGGCTGAACCTAAAATGGGTTACACCAAACACCCCTCCAAAGAGGCAATTATTTTGTATAGTTCACAGCTCTTTTTTGGGCTCAGGTTTATATTGGGTGTAATTCCATTATCGACCACTAGACAGCGCCATATTTGTTTATTTTGATATGTAAATTTGGAAGATGAAGAACAAAACGGGAAGTATTTGAGTATAGTCTAGTGTTTCTCAAAAAATATTGAATAGCATTCACAGGAATCCTGTTTTTTTTTCACCTACAGAAAGTGACTGCTGTAAGTTTGTTTTTTTAATGTCCATCTTTGGGCATGATTATTGACGCGTATTGTGATATGATAAGTTTGATCATTTGGAAAGAAAATCATTTGTTTACTGCAAACATATTTTTAATATTGCTATTGTTAAACTGTGCAATATTTTCATGTAATCCATTGCTCTTTCTTGATATATTTTGTGTCATTATGGTCAACACCACTTATCCTTTACAAGGTCACGAGGGACGGGGATGGTTGGGTTGGTGGATTAGTTGAAGGGCTGGAACCTATCCCAGCTGACTTCAGGCAAAAGGAAGACAACCCTGAACAATCTGCGGCAGTTTGTAACAAACAGACAGAAAGACATAGAAGAGGACATCGTTGAAAATGGATTGGTTGTGACTTCTGCAGTTCAGCTCAGTTAGAGAACATCAAGTTGTACCTTTAAAAGTTCAAAGGAGTGTATTTTTGGTCGGTATTGAAATTTTACCAGAAAGCCAAAAATCCCTAACTTTTTTTTTAAAATGTGTTATGTACAAAGATACCTTGGGGCACAATCATTGGTGTGGAGCAGGAAATTGAGAACCACAAATGGACTGTACTCCCATTTCTGACGGTGCAGACCCGGGAGTGGGCAAACTTTTTGATTGGCGGGCCACAATGGGTTCTAAAATTTGACAGAGGGGCCAGACCAGGAGAAGATGGATGGAGTGTTTTGGGAACCTCACTGCATCGGAGAAAAAAAATACATTTAATTTTAAATGAAAGTGTACAAAAGCATTAGAACAAAATATGTCTTTGACACACCACAGTATTTAGAAAATAACACATTAACAAGGTTTATTAATTTATTTTTTCAAGTTCGGCGGGCCGGATTAAAACGCTGAACGGGCCGCATGTGGCCCCCGGGCCGTAGTTTGCCCACACCTGGTGTAGAACAATCTCTTTAACTGTTTTTACACCTATACTGACAATCGGGACGAATTTGAATATTTTTCCCTGCTCAGTGATCATTTATGTTAAACCTGTTCAGTATTTTCGCAGGCAACACTGACTTCAGCCAGATCATAGACTGTGATTTTTTTCTTTCGGGTAAGATGGAAACCTGAAGCTCGATTTACTGTAAAAAAAAAAAAAAAAAATCTTAAATCTAGGTGTGTGTGTGTAGACACACTGCGCCCTGCTTTACATTGATTGCGGCTTCGGACAAATATAAATGTCTGTTGTTGATTGGTAAATTATATTGAATGTTTTATATCTGGCGGCCATCCTGCTCTGTCATGGTTACAATTTTAGCGAGAGAAAGCTTTGCTTCCAACCACTTGATTCGGGGCGTGTTTCGAATAGAACAAAGTCCATATTAGGGCTCATGTTTGGAATAAATCTGGTTGAGTGAGTGAAGAATGTGACGTCATTGCCATTTGTCATCGTTCATTTTCTTTAACAGCAGCACAAAAAAGGGTTGCTTACTTATGTGTCATGCAAAGCTTGATCCCCCTCTGTAACAAGTCCCAAACGAGATTTTTAATAACTGTTTTTGTTTTTTTTTCATGATAGAGGATGCACTTGATGTTATCAACAAAGTATTATGCTGATTTTCAGTGGCAATGAGGTAAAAAAATTAATTTTTTATAGAAATAAAGGATTACTTCTTTGTGTAAATGCAAGATTTCTCAAGGATTCGTGATATTGAGGACAATGGAGGTTTTCTGTCCGTTACGATTGCTGTTTATTGAGAATATCTATGGCCAGATCTGTAGTTTAAAGGGGGAGTCAACCCTAAAAAAATTCTAACAAGAATAACATAAGGATAAGTTCGATGCCTCACTAGTTGAAACAGGGCATTCTGATTAAAATTGCGTTTGTGTAATATGAGTTAAGCAGTACAATCCACCCGTGTTTGTGTATCTCAGGTGGCGGCCATTTTGTCGACTCAAAATGACATCATAGCTGCTAAGGCAGCTAACAACCAATCATGGCTCAGCTTCAGAAAACACATGAGGTGATTGGTCACTTGGCAACTGAGATGTCATTCTAGTCGACAGAAAGTGACAAAATGGCCGCCCCTGGGATGGCTAAAAACGTGTGGATTTTGCTGCTAACTCATATTCCACAAATGCAAAATTTATCAGAATTCCGTGTTTCGACTAGTGGGCCTGCATAGAACATATTCTTGGGGAAAAAAATTGGGGTTGACTTCCCCTTTAAGTTATCTATCACAACTCAACCTGACGAAAAATGGTTGCACTTGTACACATTTATAAGTAATTGCAACCCCAACCTTAAGATTATTCTTAAAATGTGAAGCAGCTTTAAGAGGAACAATTGTGATGGGTGAGCAAGATAAGTTACTGAGTGTGCAGACAACTGATGAGCAGTTGACACCAGCCTTATTTCTTAGTCGCTCATTCATTCAAATATCATCATAGACCTGTACATTTAAACTACAGATAGTACTTTTTTTCAATGTGACTTAAAACTATGTATTTTTGTGATTTTGTATTACTTCCAGTATCACTGGAAAATGTCTGCGTGGAAGTGTTGATTATATTCATGGTTCAGTGTTACGTGTTCTTTTGCATACAAAAACATAAAAAGATCTAACAGCTTTTCATTGTCTTAGTTTTTGTTATTCTCAGAAATATAACACAGAAATTCATGATTGACCACTCAAGTCAAGTAGTTACCTTAATTGGAAAAAAAATTGTGAATGCCAGTTGTGGCCAAGCTACATCCGGTGAGAGAATTTGATAAATTAAAAAAAAAAAAGGGCAGAATTTTCAATGTGCCTCAACTCGCGCAACAAAATCTAAAATCAACTCATTAAATCAATAATTGCATGAGGAAGGACACAAAGAGTATTTGCATTTTCCTTGTGAGCAAGAAAAAGAGCAAGTGATGAAATTAGCCTTAATTTCCAAACCAGAGGGAAAACAAAAAAAAAAGACATCATGTAAGCATGTTTGCTTGTACATTCAAGAGACGTGACGTTGTATTAATTGTATATATTTGCAAAACATACCACCATGGGCGACGACCACCCCCATTTTCCTCATCCCCACTGAAGCAAACAGTGTCAGAAACAAAAAGGAGTTAATCAGTGAATTCACAGGCGCTTTTCATTTCAATCAATTTAAACAAGGTGGGAATTGAAAGATCCTCCATTTTTGGAACATGCTGCCGCTGAAATCTACGCTGACGGGCACTCTTGCCTTTGATTCAAAGCAAACATATAAATACAAAGAGAAAAAAAAAAAAAAAGACATGTAGCGGCAACAATATCAGTTTCTTATATGTGTTCTCAACTACAATACAGGCTGATATAGTTCAGGATTTAAAGCCCTAAAATGAGAACAGAAAGTCATGAGCATTCTTTTCTTTGTTCTGTCTATACAATATATGTACAAGCAGGTTTTTTTTCTCCCATCAATACAGTAAATTAAAAAAAAAGCGGAAAGGGAATAGAAAATTAGAAGACTTGCATTTTCTTCACAAATCAAGAAAATGCTTTTTTTTTTTTTAAATCCCCCCCCCAAAAAAAAAAAATCACAATGACAATGAGATCCCCCATTAGTTTATGGTAACGGTGTCGCTTCAAATGGTTTGCGGTCGAGAGTGACCGCGCCAAAGAAATCTATCGAAGGACAACGGTTTATAAAGCACAAAAAGAGGACGGGCTTGGCTCTCGGGGGGTGAATGATGGTGTCACTTGTGGTCCTTTCAAACATGCGGCCGCCGCATGGACGGCCACAACAGTCTCTCCCACTCGCGCTCCCCTCCCGTCCTCTAGTCCACCTTGACCACGCTGTAGATCTTATTTACAAACCAGAAGCAAGCAAAGAAGCCGATTGTTCCTGAGAAGAAAAACAACTTCTTAAATAACAGACATCATCTGGTCTATTTACACATTGAGACATTTTAAAGGGTTGGAACTAGTTGGAGAAAAACCTATGAACTCTCCCCTCAAACTGCGGGGACCATCTTTTTGGGAAATTATTATTATTAATTGCATCACTAATGAATGAAAAATTGGCGTCACCACAACAGATGTTTACTTTTGTAAGTATTAAAGGCGTGTCTGTTCCTGGGGTCATTTTAATGAATGAGTGTGAGAATTTTTTGGGCATATTAATAACAACTGAACCACATTTTGGGGTGGTTGTGTAATAATGTTTACCCGCAACGGTATTGACAGCAAACTAGCTTTTGATTTCTTGAAGTAAGTCATTTTGGACATGTAAGGATTCCGACTGACAGTGAGATATATAGACCAGCGTTCAAATGTTGGGAGTCACTTAGAAATTTTTTTTTTTTCTTTTTAAACCACATTATGACAATGCCTAAGTTGAATTTTGCAATGGGTAAAAAACAACTGTGCTTTTTCTTTAAAAAATAAGGATATTTATGAGTGACACAAACAACACAAACATTTT
Organism: Idiotropiscis lumnitzeri; assembly: GCF_059441095.1. Taxonomy (NCBI): domain Eukaryota; kingdom Metazoa; phylum Chordata; class Actinopteri; order Syngnathiformes; family Syngnathidae; genus Idiotropiscis; species Idiotropiscis lumnitzeri. The sequence goes on along the minus strand of NC_142394.1, from coordinate 22,384,496 downwards.
TAAATCAACAGAAAAGATGGGGGGAAAAAAACAGGAATATCCTTAAAAGAAATACCTAACGCTAAAGAGTTATTGTAATTCATTGTCACACAGTTGTCTGTGCATTATTGGACAAAACAGCGCGATAAATTGGCTTCCAGCTTTCAGCGTCAATGCTAGTCGGTGAATCGTTTCAACCTCTAGAACGCAGATTCTGTTCATGGCCCAACTATGAATAAATTATACTTTGCTACAATGCAAAGTAATTAGTGTACAGCTTGTGTAACAGTGTAAAGTTACTGTCAAATTCAAAGAGCTCAACACACTGCCTTTAATAATGTCTCAACTGCTGGCAACAAAAACGAGTAGACCCTTAAAGTGAAAATGCTTAAACCATAAAAGTCGTTATATAACCCCATGGATTTTTTTTTGTACTTATACATAAAAATGTAAATTCACCGTCCCCTTGTGGATAAACTATGCATATAATCATCACAAAGCTGTGAGGTGCGTACTGAACTACCATTTGTGTGACACAAACTTTAGCTTCTAATCTTCATAGCTAAAATGATATCCAAGCGACTAAATCTTTAGCCAAAAGACAGTATCATTTAAGCCTTTTTTTTATACTCTTTTGCTAACATTAAGAAATCAGTCTTCCCTCTTTGCGAGCTCTGCAGCCCAAGTGTGAACTACATTGAGATCATAGTTGAGGATGGGATGAAAAAAACCAAAATAGACATTGGAAAATGGCGAAGATTAGGATTATTGAGTTGCAAAGTAGAAGCAAGGAGGGAAACGTGATAAATGTTTTGGCCAGGATTATTCCCCCCGGCGATAATATTTTGACATCTCGTCTCCCCTCGCGACTTTGCAGCTCCGTCTTAAGATAATGTCAACAGTTGGAACTATTTTTTTTGTCTTGCCGGATAGCGATACTAGTGCAGCAGACAGCCTTCCTGCATGAGACGTGAGAAGTTCGAATTTCCTCATGCCACAAAGAGGCATGTGCACACCCGTTATCTACCACTGTTATCCTCTTCCATTAGCAAACTTTGACTTGAGGCGCCAGAGTGAGGTAAAGAGCACAAATCCGTCACAGGTGAGAATTAGCCTTTGCTTATTTTTTTTTTTTAACATGACAAAATAGTTTGAAGGATTTCCTGTATTTATCAGGATCAACGACTGCTTTTTAATCAAATCAAAAAACATTTATACAATCTGATTTCATAAAGACTATTGGTCATTTTCTTTCAAGGAGAAAAACAAACTTTTTATTCAAGCAAAGGTTTTTAAAAACTGCTTAAGGACTACAACAAAGATTCTCAATTTTTTTGGGGTCAAAGTGAGATTTTTTTTCCCTTATAATCTGAATGCCAATTAAACAACTACCACGTGTATGTTTCAACACAGTAAGAATTAATAATTTGAAATAAGAATAAAAAAAAGTAACATGAGAATAGTCATATTTATCCTCGTCTTAACAAGAACAGTCATAATCTAAAATAAAAAATTTAATAAGTGAAATTTAATAAGTGAAGAAATGAAAGAATAAATCCTCTAATCTCGTTGCACACTTGAGTACAAGGACAATAAAGGGATTTCTAATTCGAAAGTGATTTTAACAAATGAATTTAAAAAAATACAACTATTAGTGTGAGACATTTTTATTTTATTCTTATGCCTTTTATGTTATTATTGGTCACCAATTGGAGGTAGAACTTATATACCAAGCACAATTATTCATGGCAAAATTATTTTGCAGTCCTGCACAGCTACAGAACACTTGATATAAATGGCATCAATACAAAACGGTGAAATGGAGTTGACCCGGCGAGACAGTCAATGAAAAGTGAGCATTGTCTTTGTCCGGACAGATTGTTTGATTGGGCCTGATATGAGACTAAACGCATGATTACAAATGAATGACCTCCTATCGGTGCTGAAGCAATAAAGAGCAAACAATACGTTGCACAAGAGCTCAGACTACTTCCTGGTGTTGTATTTCATTTTAGACCAGGATGTGCGTTAACACCACACCCCCGTTGGGCTTTGACAAACACACACGGCTGTGAAACTACATCAAGTGTGGCCATGAGAAATGATTCCATTTGGCTTCATAAAAGACAATAGATGCTCACCTGTGAAAAGGAAGAAGATGAGGACCATGATCATGGTGTATCCGAAGTAGAGGAAGGTGCTGGCCGCGCCGATGATTTGCAACTTGGAGAAGAAATAGTGCACGGCGTATATGAACAGATAGACCGCAGTGAAGCCGCTCGTCAGGAAGGAACGCCACCACCAGTGGTAGTCCTGCACAACGTTTGACACATGGATGACGAGTCAGGAAAGCACAACACGAGCTAGGCTCTTTTTTTTTTTGTTTTTTTACAGACAGTTGAAGCAATTTCGACTCGGTCTTTCCACCTCATATGTGTTTGATTAAAACGCATTTATTTTTTTAATTTGTTCATCTCGTTCAATGACAGAGAAAAGTTCAAATTAGTAAAATAAATCATTTTAGATGTACATTTTTTTTATTACAGATTGGTTAACATAAACACGTTTCCGTTTACATTTCACATGCTGTGGTAATGGCAGGTTATTTATTTTAGATAAAAACGTATCAGTTATTTTATTACAATATTTTATTTACAATTTCCAGTTATTTAATGCAAAACGTAAACTTTAAATGTGAAATTGTTTTATTTTATTCCATTTATTTTGTCATTTAAACAATGTGCATAAATACATTTAACAATTTTTATAAATGTTAAATAATTGGGACCTGAACTACATATTACATTAGTTTTAAATACAATAAAATGCGTATTATGATTTCATTGTTAGGCACACATTTAAATGAGACAGTCCCAACTTGAGCTGCAGTAATTGTTTTTCAGAGAGGTCTAAAATATTATACGGCTGCTGAAATATCCGTTTATCTATGTGTTGTAGCACCAGGACATCACTGCTATGTTTGTTAGCTTTTTTCTAGTGTTTTGCGTTGTTTGCATTGAGCTAAATTATTTTTGCAAGATGTTATGTGATTCCAATAAATGTGTTTGAAGAATTGTTCACAATCTCCCAAACTGCTGCTGGTTTTAAAGTACCGTATGCTGGCACCATCTAGTGCTCGTAAATCACATTTTTACTTGCATTAAAATTGCAAAACGTCTTCAAGGTGATGGTCGACATTGCTATTGTGTCTTCATTGCATTATTTCACATCCGTTGTTGGGGTGCTTGAGGACAACAATTAAAATTTTACTAATCAATGTGACATAATACACCATTTTAAAGGTACCTCAGCACATAAGTGGAAGTAGCAGAGCAGAATGGTGGCCTCAGAGCACGTGATGAGCAGAATAATGAACACCAGGAAGAGGAAGCCAAACATGTAGTACATCTGGTGGGACCTAACGAGTGCAACACATATGACACAACGGTCGTTTCCAAACATGGCAAGAATTTGTGCTGTGCCTGCTTACCAGATGCTGTTGAGGATGAAGAAGAGCTGGATGAAGATGCAGCCGAAGGGCAGGATGCCGCCCATGACGATGCCCGGGATGGGCTTTGTGAAGAACGACTGCTCGGGAATTTGACGGGGGATTTGATTTGTTCTCACTGGTTGCTCAATTGCCTGTGTAGGTGCCAGAAGAAGAGAAAAAAAGATTGATTTTGGAGCGAAATAGGGGCCTGTAAAATATCATCCTGTAGGACACAATTTGCCCCCAAGGTGCGGGTTTGACACCCCTAGGCAATGAATTAAGTTGACTATGTATTTACTTTTAACAAGGATCAATAATGGTTAACTTGCAATTTGAACCCAGACATGAGTATTTTGAAGTCATCAAAAAAAATTGTTTGAGCTGAAGAGGTCCCACTATATTTTCAATGATACGTACAGGCTTCTTGAATCCAAAGTAGGCACCAATGAAGGTGAGTGGCACAGAAATTCCGAACCAGAGGGCAAGGATGGCCACCAGGGTCCCGAAGGGGATGGCTGCCGAGGACCCTTCCACCCAGAGGATCAGATTCATCAGGAAGAAGTCGGCAAACACAATACTGGAGAAGAGGGGGTGATGAGTGAACGGTGACGCAAAGTCAGAGATGTGAAACGCAGAGAAGCCATTTTTGGTGAGGGAACAAACCCCGGGCACAGCAGCGCAGTCAACAGAACATTTGTCTTCCACTTCTCTCCTCCAAAAGCTGAAATTAAAGCGGCAAAAAATCAGGACATCACATGAGAAGGGGCGCCTCTTCACTTGTCTAAAGCGGGTCAGCCGTCTTACTTTTGTAGAGGCGTGCCGAAACGTAGCCGGCGGGGGTGCCAAGCAGGACCCAGAGGACCACGGCGCATGTCATGAGTGCACCCCTGTTGGCTGGGGAGAGAAAGCCCAGGCAGGCCAGGACTGCAGAGGAAGGAGAGTGCACCATTACATTCACTTAATTGTACCCGTCACGACCAAGTGATGGTGTACTGGTAGCACACATTCACAATATGAGATTAAAAAAAAAAAACCGTACACACCACAGTTCAAAGGCCATTTTGTAAAAAGGGAGGGAATTTATCCGATTGTCGTTACTTGAAAAAATATTTTGACACCATCTTGGTGCCAAGGAATTATGTTGAAGTGAATTGAAGAGCTCAATTTAGACAAAAGTAGTCCTTTTCTTCCATTTGAGACATTTCTGTTGCAAGGAACTCCAATGAAATCAGTTTTTAATGCTTCTAGTTATTCTGTAGGATTTGGCTTTCTGTAATTCTGTTCTAATTTTCATACAAAATACTGCGCACTAAACTCATCTGTCTGTACGCTTGACCGCTCATTGGAATCGAGCGCCCACAAACTTTGCGTTTTGTCGTCTTGTTGTCTGTGCATTCATCTGAAACCTTCTCCAAGTTTTTTTACCTTAATTATTGAGTGGGACTTATTGAGCTTCCTTCAAGCTAAAAGTGGTGTTTAATGTTCAATAATCCATTTCAGACAATTATGAATCTGTTAAAACTATAGTTACCTCTCTGTACATCCATTGTTTAACTAAAAAATCTTCAAATTCTCTAAACAGTAACTATTCTGATTTATTTAATACTTCATGAACGCTGAGCGAGTATGTTTTGGTATGTCATGTGTCATTGCTTCATTGTTGAGATGTTTTTTTTTTTATTCCAAGCAAACAATAATAAACATTCTTACTTTTAATAAAAATAAAATATTTAGAGAAAATAATTCTAAAAATATTCAAAAGTGAACCTTAACACACAACTTACCAATGGCAAGGTCACATGTTTTTTTGGGGGTTTTTTTGTACAAAAACCAGGATAAAATTTAGACCCAAAAAAACAGCACAAGCACCTCACACAATAAGAAGGCCACATGTGGAATTCTGAGTTGCCTTTCAGGTTATACTCGTTTACCTCATGACATTACAAATCCATCGTAGCTTACACAGAGTGATGAAAGTCATGATGAAGATCTGCGTGCCCTGTCCGAGGAAAATGGAGAGCAGCATGCCTTTCCTGGGGGGGCGGAATACATCGCCGTGCACTTGCTTCCAGCCCGACTCCTCCTGCGCGTCTTCCTGGAAAAGTGGAAGTGAGACGGAAAGTCAACAAAGCACTGCACACGCGTGCAGTGAAAAGCTGAAGCTTAACCAACCACCACGCAGTGAATTGTACCTGGCAGCTCGAAACGTGTCAGCGAAGCGTCAAAAGGTGAACACAGAGCTGTAAAATTTGGTGTGCTTCCACTCCAGTGTAAACTTTGGAACTATACAGTTATACGCAGATAGCCACACCACATTTTACATTCCTTTCTCATGTGTATGCCTGTGCTTCAACCTCACCCAAACACCCGATTGAAGGACCACAACAGTGTTTGCTTTTCAGCAGGCTTACATAAAAGAGAGTAGAATTCAGCTTGGTCGATGGAAGCTTTATCAAGTTTTCCTGTGAAATGTGACAACACGTTCAGGTCTCAAAGGATTTCACACTGTAGAATTCACTGATGAACAGCAGGGAAACCCTTCACCATCAAGGGGTGAGAGGATTTCAGGGAAGTAACCAATTTAAGAAATTCTGGATTGAATTGAAAATCCAACAAAGTGAATCGTGAATCATTAATCAAATCGGGACCTTAATCGATTTTTTTAAATTTGAATCGATACCCAGCCCTATTTACAAGGGCTCCATTTTTTTCCCCGAATACAGGATTATTAAAAATAAATAAAATACACCCTAAATGCCCAGTTGAAGCCTAAGCATAAAACAAAGAATTACATTTTTATTTAACCAAATGGGCTAACTTTTAGAATGTTATCTTACTGTTAATGCACAATGCAAGCTGGTTTACTGAAGCTAACAAAATTAGCATCAACATAGCAGTGTTATAACGTCATAAGCGGCGTATATTTGGATGTAACCAGTGCAGCGACACCTATAGCAGTACGGTTTCTTTCTATAAAGTACAATACTGTAGAACGCCATTTTTATTCATTTATTTTTTTTAATACAGTTCATAAAAACATTTTTATGCGTTTTTGCAATTCCGGATCCCTTACAGCTCATTACATTACTGTAAGTTTGAACGGGGTTGACTGGTTTAAAACTTTTAATGCAAAGCCCACATTTGTTTCCCAACAAAGCAGCATTGAGAATACAGTAATCGCGCATCAATCGCATTTTACACGTTTGCGAGAAGGCAGCGCATCATTTTGTTTCACACGGCAAAAATTTGATCCAAGAATAAAAATATATTTCAGCTTGGCTTGGCTTTCTTCAACAGAATGTCAAATCTTTTTTAATCCTGCTTTTTATGCCTATATAAAGCGACAGGTTTTTATTTTTTACACGCTTTTCTAGTTATCTGATTGCAGACTGCACACAGAGCACCACTATCTCGCTCCGCTGAGTTCTGCGTAAACAGCAATGGTGAATAAAGCTGGTTCTTCTGTTGCGACAAGTCAATTCTGTTTAAAGAGGCTAAAGTAAGCCTTCAGGGGTCAGCCATTATGAGTTTGACTCCATTTACCCTTTTGTAATGATCATATACATGTAGAATGTTGATGACGCTTGTACCTGGTCGACCTGGTTGTATCTGGCAATGTCCTTGTGCAGCGTTCGGAGCATGATCATGGCAACCATGCCAGACAGGAAGAGCACGATGACTAAGGAGTTCATGATGCTAACGACCAAGACATACGCAGAAGAATATGTGTTAGCAACAGCCGAAACAATTGTGGAAAGATGAAGATGAAACAAGTGCTCCTACCTAAACCACTGGATGTTTGTGTGCGGCATAGAAACCAGGATGTAGTCCCACCTGGAAGCCCACTTGATCATGTTGTTTTCCTGTAAATGAACCGCAGGTGAAATGTTCCATAACATTAATCACGTATCATAATACATGTGTATTACATACATTAAGAGAGAGACTTACCTCAAATGTGACAGAGTAGGTGTAAACAATGGACACGTCTTTATCGAACTGGACGCTGGGCACTGCCATTGGAGTAGTGGCTTCACAGTTTGGGTTCTTCTCATCTGCGTGGTTGATACTATCGTAGGGGGAAAAGATGAAATGTGTCTAAATTCCTACATAGCTGTATTATGGTTTACAATAACCAAATTTATACAAATAAATATTTCATACAAGAAGCCAACCACAATTATCTCGGAAGAAGAAAAACGCCAAACTTTATACTAGTGAGAAAGTGAACATAAAAGGTTCATTGGTTCATTTATCACTAAAATAAAAATCAAGTGTGGAACAGTTCTTCAACAGTTAATGTTTTTTTTTTTAAATGACAAATGTTTTATTCTGGAGCAGATTACTTTTATTTCTATTGTTTCGTTTGAACAAATCGTCATAATTGTCCGCAAATGGATCGCGTTTGACATTGATGGTTTCAGTTGGTGGTGGGCGACGTTATTCAATCGTTAAGGGTTTGAACGTGTTGACGACTTCATAAAGCCAAAAGATCGTAAACATTCTATCCAGTTTAGCCCTTTGGCAGCTCAGAGCCGCTGACACGTACTCAGCCAACCTATCACAGCACGCACAGTGCACCCTACGTGACGTTCCCTCCTCCCTGTTTGTTTGTGTGGCGGGTAGCCATGGCGGAAAGCAACCACGAAACAGAGCTTCTCCCGAAAAGAAACTCCACATCCACAGTGTGGATTTGTTTTGGCTTTTCCCTGGAGGACAGGGCGCAAACCATAGTTATTTGCATAGTTCGCAGAGACTCCCTTCGGTCGTCGGATGGCACCACGGCCAACTTGTTTATGTAATCGCAGAGCAGCCAAAACACGAATGGAGATCAGATCATTATTTATTTTAATTTTAGGGTTTATAAACATTTTAGATATGCTGAAAATGTGCACAAATGCGTCTAAAAAATGATGTAAAAAAATAATCGTGATTAAATTGTCATTTTATTTAAAAAAGAATTGTGATATATTTTTGCTATATCGCCCACCCTGAGTTTCGGTGTATACACACCCAACAGAAGTCAACGTTTACCTTTTGGGCTCCAATGTGGCAGCAACCAGCCGAGCCCCCATCCACCCATCAGCGGCTCCATTGTGGTAGATGATCTTGATATCAACATGGTTGAAAACGTAAAATGTCTTCTCCTTGTTAAACTCAGCCTGAAAAGAAAATGTAAAAAGATTACAAGGTCACAAATTTGTAGGGTTACATCTTTGATCCATACAAAACAAGCACCGCGATTCACAGAATGGTTGGGTGCACGTTCACATTCAGGCAACATGATCATGCCACATTCACTATAATAGCAGCGGAGGATGTTGAAAACCCTCAAGTCGCATGTATGGGAGCATTTTGGCAACTTGGAAAGAAAGGAGTCCTCAACTTAATTGATACAGGATTGTTTTCCTCTCCCTTGTCCCAACATTGTCATGTCAGACAGACATGTAAAGGAATCTGCAAACAAACACGCCGCTTCCGCAATAACTCACTTCAAAATTAATCTTACCAAATAATACATTGACTCATTGATGCCAATGCAATAGCCTTCTGAGACTTTCTTTGAAGTTGGCGCTTGTGGCGGTGTAACAGGTGTAAGGGCTAATTTGACTTCCTGTTTTCGATGTTTCGGCTTTCCTTATCGCCGTTGAATCGACATTAGTTGCCAGCAACACCAACACAATGCCAGTCATATTCAGTCACTAATTTAGGACGCTAACAACCCCACTAGTTAATGACACCGTCAATGTACGCTACGTCACAAGTCACCGGCATTAGTAGCTAGCAGCTAGCATTAGCAACAAGTAATGGCCAATAATTTTACTTTTTTGTAATGAACTCTCCATGTTTAAAGGAAATGAATGTGCCGGAAATGTCGGGCAGGATACTTTATTATTTTATACACTGTACCACATAGAAAATAACAATGTATCATGCCTTATATTATGTTATATAACCTTCTTAAATCCTAAACGGCCATATTAGAGATTCGGAGTAGATTTTTATATTTTTTTAATGGGTGAAAGCGTTTTATAAAATAAATGAAGAAAAAGTCCTAAAATGAATAAAATATATATATCATATATTTTATTTAATTTTTTTTTTGCCGATCCATCACTCAAAATTTGATTCGACGCAAACCGTGATTTATGTGATCCGTTGCACCAGTAAAACTTCGACACATAGCGTTAAAAACAAAACAAAACACACACACAAAATAAAACTTTTGTTGTCATGTTTGTATACCGATTAAAACTGAATTTCAGGAATTGTAGTCACAGCTTACATTAATTACACAAGCATCCTTAGCCCGGCCATCTGACGCGACAAGACAACCAATGGGGAAGCCGGGGTTGCAGTATTTCTGGTTGTCTTCGACCTCATAGCACCACGTGACAGGCATATTGTCAATGATCCTGGAACAACATCAAGCGCCACTTAAATGCCATCCATTTTTTTAGTACCTAAAGTAAGCAAACAAAATTATCTAGATCAGCTCGGCTAAACTGCAACCAAACTAACCAGTGGTGCTGGTAGTTGAGCTGCATTCCCATTTTAAGGAAATCCAGACGGGCAGTATCCTCTTGGCTGTCCTTCTTGTACGTTTTGGTGCACACAGCCTTGCACTTGACATCTTGTTTGAAGTTAAACTGCAAAAAGAGAGGAAGGCGTTCATGTTGAATCTGCAACACATTGCTTCCTAGACACGAGAATTAAATGGGCGTCTAAAATAAGCAACAATCACACAAGATTTGTTTTCACGCGACACCAACCTTGTATGGCGAGGACTCAATACGCTCGCCAAACAACACCTGTCCCAGATTCTCCGAAGGCCTCATTTCCTTAGCATCCTTGCAAAAGTCGAATCTTTACCAAATGTATCACATACAGTTAGCACAGGTACACTCATTTGGACAGCGTGTGCTCAATAAGTGCAGAAAGGTCACTTACACGTCATATTCATAAGGCAGAACGGACTCTACCGAATCCAAGCGATTGACAAACAGCTGTATCTGCGTCTGCAAGCAAGAAAATTGTATCGGTGTCATTTGACTATAATGCAATATCAGTCATCAAGTTGCCAACTAAATTAACAGGTCACGTACATCAGCACTTTACTCAATTTAAGGAAGGAAAAGAAGCGTGATCTTATTGGACCCTTTTTCCAGCCAGTAGGTTTGAAACAAATTTTTCATTTTTATTCATTTATCAAATTTCTGTGGCAGTCTATTGTTCAAAGGGAGTTTTCAATAGAATCCTAGCAGTAACATTTTTTTTTACAAAAAAGTAGTAGATTAGCGCAATGGCCGGCTGGTTCGCACGATGGCCTCACAGTGCAGAGGTCCAGGGTTTGGTTCTAGCACCGGCCTTCCTGTGTGGAGTTTGCATGTTCCCCCTGTGCCTGTGTGGTTTTTCACCGGGTAAACCATGCATGGTAGGTTGATGAACACTCTAACTTGCCCCTAGGTGTGAGTATGGATGGTTGTTTGTCTTTGTGTTCCCTGCGATTGGCTGGCAACCAGTATAGGGTGTACCCCGCCTACTGCTCTTATCTAGTTGAAATGGGCTCCAGCACCCCAGCGACCGTTGTGAGGAGAAGTGGCTTGGATAATGGATGGATAGTAGTACTTTGAAGCCTTATGAGCACATTTGTGCTGCAGTTGGGAGAAAAACTTTTAGGGTTTCACAATTTATTGAAAAAAGAAATACTGCAAAAATGGCCCATGCAATATTAATGTCCCAAAGACATGCAATCATTTTAATGGAATTTTATGCTTTTATCAGAAATTGACCAGTCGGACCCAAATTTAAATCACCAGCCAATAGTTGGATATTCTCTAGAATTACGATTGGTTAGCTAATAACACATTGAACCTGCTTATTTTGCTCCCAGTAAAAAAAAACGATAAAGACAATTTTAATTTCTTTAGGCACTTGCTAAATATCGCAATAGCCAACATCCATATCACTTGTTTCTACAATATTGTGCCGCCGCAACAGCTTTCTCTATTCATGTACTCATGGAATACTGTATGACAGTGGTTCTCAAAAGTTTTTACACCGCGGACCACCCCAAAAAGTGTGTATGTTAATGAGGATTTATTCCTGAAAAGTATATTAGAATATTGGATGCCACTCCCAGTATACAGTATACTTATACAGCTGACACACCAGCTGCAGGGTCAATAAAAGCAAGAGAACACACAACATAAAAAAAGACAATAATAAAATTAAACAATGACACTTGTAGGACAACAAATAAAGATACATGAAATGTACCTAAACACATCTGAACTGCACTTGGAAAGTGAGAATCACTCTAACTAATCACAATTAGCATGCACAACTTCAAAGCTCAAGAAATGAAAACTGTTACCGTACATTACGTGTGTTTTTTTTTTTTAGTTTGATCTGTTGTTTTCGTTCGTTCCCCTCGACATAACTGATAACCTAAACAAGCATTCAAGATTTACTTAAAGCTTTGAGGTGACATTATATATGAAAATATTAAATACAAATTGGAATTGGCTCCATTTCTGCCAATCGAGCAAGTATTCCAACGTGAACCATGTGGTTGCGTTTTAACATACGCATTGTCATCAATTTGGCGCATTTATTAAAAGATATGAACGCTAGACAACGTCACTGAAATGTACGTCCAAGTGGAAAAAGTGCAACAAACCAAGCTAGCACCAACAATGCTCATGCTGTTTGTACCCGATAGTCGGGGCCTTGATGAAATGCTAACGTTAGCTAGCAACATAAACATTGATACCAAACAGGGGTTAAAAGTGCCCATTTGGCAGAAAAATCCACTGCATTGTTACAGAAACGAGAACGTGGACAATTGTTCCTACCTTGCAATCTTCATCACCTTTGCCTTCCTCACAAAAACTAACAGGGGCTAAACCCGGAAGATAGAACGACGAACACGGGCAGAAATGCGAAACTAGAAAGCAAAGCAGCCAATAACCGAACACTATTCGCCGTCTCATTTTACGGGTCAGTCGTCAAATGTCACGCCTGCGTCAAATGGGGATATTTATTGCTTGGTGAAAAGGCTGCGCTGGTAGAACAAGGATAGCTGGTTCTTGTACTGCCTGACTGAAACGCAGCGACTTTAGCTAACGCTACGTGCTGTGTCCGCCTCAGTCCCGTCTGCCTCCAGCGTAACCAACAGTGAACACTACAGTGACGTTTCACTATGTCACGTGACGCGGAAGTATTTGACTTAATACGGAAGTTGTCGTCACGATAGTCCATATAAAAGTCATAAAAGGCTATTGTTTGTAGTAAGACTGGTCACACTGTAAAGATTGAGGGTTAAAACTAGTCTCACTTGTTTTGTATACAAAGATGCAGAAATGTGCGCTTTTGTTAATCTTTTTATTTTATTAAGGACATTTTATATTCACAAAGCCAAATTCTTTCAATTTACTCTATGTTTTAAGTTTTATTTTTTTAATTGTGTCTCTTAAGTTTGTAGATAACGAGAAAGGTAAAAATATTCTGGACATCTACTCCAAGTTGTTTATTTGAAGTCTGTCGAGAATTTGTCTCTATATATATTAAAAGGTTGTTTTTCTGTGTAATTTCTGTATATGATGGAATTCAACTCTGATTTTTTATATTTTTTGTTGTTGATATGTTGACAAAGAAAATGCTGTTGAATTTCAAAAGCAATTAGTCTGTCAATAAAAAGAAAAAGTTGTTTTTCTTTTCTTTGTTTTAACCATCTTCCAACAAATCTCAAATACAAACTAAGTACCGCATAATGTTACAACCAAATGTCAGTTACAAATAGACTTAAACAAATCCATCCATCTTCTGTACCGCTTCGCTCTAGGGTCGCGGGGGGGGGGTGCTCGAGCCTATCCCAGCTATCTTCGGGCAGAAGGCGGGGGGACACCCTGAACTGGTTGCCAGCCAATTGCAGGGCACACAGACTTAAACAAATAAAATGAAAAAATAAATGGGCGGAAAGGTGGGCAACTAGTTAGCGCGATGGCTTCACAGTGCAGAGGTCATGGATTCGAGTCAGGCTCCGGCCTCCCTGTGTGGAGTTTGCATGAGTTTGGGATTGGTTGTTTGTCTGTGTGTGCCCTGCGATTGGCTGGCAACCGTTTCAGGGTGTCCCCCGTCTACTACCCGAAGATAGCTGGGATAGGCTCCGGCTACACCCCCCCCCCCGCGACCCTTGTGAGGAGAAGCGGTACAGATAATGGACGGATAAATAACATACAACATACACTGAGGGGGGTTATAATTAAAAAAACATATATAATACAACAATACAACTTTGTATTGCGCGTTTCATGACAGTGGCAGCTGGAACGAAGCGCTTTACGCTCCGTTCACTCTCTTCCCCATTACAATCCAGTAGGTGGCAGTACGATGGTTGCCACTCGCCAATCAATCTAAAGAGGAAGAAGAGACAACGAAGAAGAACGAGCTCGAGCACGATTGTTGAAACGCGTTCTTCCTTTCTCTTTGGCGGTGCCTTTCACTCCTTTTGTCAAAGCAACAGCAAGAGGAATCATACTGTGGTACCGTAGCTTCATTTATTACATTTTCAGTGGCTGACAGAAGGCCGTTTTTTTGTCGCTCACTACACGACTCGCGCCCTCCTTGTTTCGCGCGTCCAGTAACAAACGCGCTCCAGCCGGTTGGGCCGCGCTTATCGCCATTTTGCTTATTGAACAACCCGAGCAAGGTAGGTGACGCCTCATGTATCGATTCTTACGCAATATGGTGCACGCTACTATATAAACAATCCCGTTTATAATTCTTTAAATGTTTTTATTTGTGGAGGTTGATTTTTGTGCAGCATGGCGGAAGCAGACCGACCAGGCAAGCTGTTTATCGGCGGGCTGAATACCGAGACGACCGAGAAGTCCTTGGAGCAATACTTCAGCAAATATGGCAGAATTGTCCAAGGTGTGGATGGAGGATTTTCAGCTTTATCGTCTTTTTGCAAGAGCCACAGTTTAAAATTTGAAGTTTTTGCAGCGTGTAGTATTGAAGGGGAGAAAAAACAACTCGTGCTAGTACAGCATGGACACGGCAATCACGTTTAGCTTGCCAAGTTTTAACTTGTATTAACCAAAGAAAAAAATCGAGCACTAGGCCAAAATGGCAGCCAGGGTCCTTCAAAGAGTACTAAATTGCATTGAATCAAGGAATTTACATGCGCTGTAGATGTAATTTACTTCTTAAATTATGCTACATTCTTAAGCATTTTTTCATGATCGTAAGTCATTTATTTTGCAATTTAACATTCCTTAAAATTTGAATTACTTGTGGTAGTCAATGGCAATTTAACTGTTCCCATTTCTCTTGTCATTTAGATTTGATGATGTACTCTTTTTTTTTTTGTTTGTTTTGTTTTTCCTCTCATGTAGAATATGTGCCATGGTTAGGTAACACCGAACTGTACAACTGTATGCAGTTAAATACTTTCTACCAAGAGGGAAACCAATGTGATTCTTGCTACAGTTACCAGGCCAAAGCACAGTAACAAGTAGTTGTTTTTTTTCCATGCACCTTGACAGTTATTGGTCTACATTTGACAAACCAGGAACCCTATCATTTGACTGTTACCTGGAGGCAGATCCTTGTATGGTGCTAAGTCAAATTTTCCTGCATTTCCAGTTCTTCTGATGAAAGACCGTGAAACAAACAAGTCAAGAGGTTTTGCATTCGTGACGTACGATAGTCCAGCCGATGCAAAGGATGCCGCACGTGAGATGAACGGAAAGGTATGTATTGTTACTAATAAAGTTACAAATGCATTCTAGTGATAATGTAATGGATTTTGAAATGGGCGTTGTAATTTAATACAGTCACTTGATGGCAAGTCCATCAAAGTGGAGCAGGCTACCAAGCCTAATTATGACTCTGGGGGCAGACGAGGACCCCCATCCATGCACCCTCGGAGTCGAGGCCCACCCAGGGGCCTCCGTGGATCCAGAGGAGGTGGGATGAGAGGCCCATCCCGAGGTAAAATTAAAATTTGGGACCATATTAATGGAATTTCAATCAATGAATGTCTTGTGTGTTTTCTTTTGTGCTTTCAGACTACTATGACGACGACCATGGAGAACCCTTCTTTAAGGGGATGTCATCAAGAGGCCCCCCGCCGATGAAGAGAGGACCCCCTATGCGCAACGGAGGCCCCCCACCAAAGAGATCTAACTCCTCTGGGCCAATGAACAGACGTAAGTTTTGTCCCATGTCCTCTAAATAAAGTATATTTTATGTAGGGCTGCAATTTACGATTATTTTAATAATCTATTGTTTTCTTATTTCAATTAATCAATGCGACAAAAAAAATCCATCCCTATAGTACAAGTGCATGGAACATACACAATTTAAGTTACTTCCTATTTTGGTCAGTTATAAGTCAGAAAATCTTGCAAAAAATATTTTCCATGTTTTTTTTTAAAATTATTATTTTTCTTTATTTTTAGTAAAAACTGTTTGCTGTCATAGACTAACTAAAGTTGGAGAATATTTACTATGACTACTACATTTAAGGATGAATCTCAAATAAAACACAATGCAATTATCTAAATAGTTTTATCAATTAATTTGATAATGAGTGAGTTAATATTTTAAAGACAAAAATATTACGTTTTTTTAGCCCCAATGTCAAGGGACAGGGACCCCTATGGGCCACCCCCTCGCCGTGATTCCATGATGTCCAGAAGGGATGACTATCCATCACCCAGAGATGACCATTACTCAAAGGATGGGTAGGGCACTTTAAATCATATATCCATCTGTACTTTCCTCTTATGTCTTTGTACAAATACATATCTTCATTTTATTTGTAGCCGCATGCATTGCACCACGTGTAGGTTGAAACTAGTTAATGTTTAAAATGCTCTTGGGTGAAAGTTACTAGTTGGATTCAATTTATCTTTGACAGCTACTCCAGTCGAGATTATAACTCAAGAGATTCAAGGGACTATGGACCTCCTCCCAGGGATTATTCATACCGCGATTACCCCAATTCCCGGGATGACTACGGCTCGATGTCAAGGGGTTACAAGTAAGTGTTTGACTTAGCAGTTGAATGACTAAAGTTTTTTTTTTTTTTATTGTAGTGAACAATAATGTGATGAAAGTGAAGTTGATTAATCAATATAATTGTTTTCCCAGCACGGTACAACATTTTGAAAGCTGTCATGCTTCCACTATTCATTTCTAAAATAGCTCATCATGCTTGTAGCATAGGACAGCCGTATTGCGACACAAGCACTGTGATGTTGGTACATAAAATATAAAGTTCCCATGCTGCAGAAGGGCCAGTTGAAATTGCTCTGTAAATTGTCTGACTGGAAGACAAAAGTAAAGTCAACTAACTGGTTCAGCTCCCAGTTTCAGTGCATAACAAAGGTTCATCCTTGAAAACCACACAATCGCCAAGTAACTTTTTGTACTTATTGCAGTGACCGTGATGGCTATGGTGGAGGGCGGGATTCCAGAAACTACATGGACCGTTCGAGTGGTGGAGGTGGAGGCGGCGGCGGCTCATACAGAGACTCGTTTGATGGTTACGGTAAGATATTTCTACACAGGTCTAAGACATACCGACAGAGGTACGAAGAGGAACTGCTTAGATAACCAAGCATCATTCCCGTGAAACGACAACCCGAAGGAAGCAACTCTTAACGTGTTCTCATTCGCTTTTCTGCTGCCAACAAACGTTAGGTTTTTCCGCCGTTATTGGCATCTGTTTTTTTTTTTCAAATTCCTATCACCACTGAAGTCTTCAAAAGATAAATGTGCCTCAAAAAAATCAAATGAGGCCCAAGTTGACCACCATAAGGAGCCAGAAACAGTCCTAACAGTCCTTGGAAACAGCAGAACAGAATATGTTGCCCACCAAAAAAGCTCTCCCTCAAGGAGTTTCCTTCACAAATAACCATCAAGACTACTCTGAAAACTTGGAGCTCTAAAAACGGAGAAGTGTCTTCAGAAATCAATGGCATGTTCAAACAAATAACTTGAGTACTCCATGTGGCCGGATCTTAACTGCCCCCAAATGTCTTCAACGAACGTGTTCATTTTAGACCCGCCGCCGCCACCACCACCACCACCAGCAGATGGTACATGTAAATACGACCATCTGTTCAATTAGTGCATCTCAGAATTCAATGTACTGGCAAAGAAAGAGAACCAAACCTGCAAGAACCACAAAAAAAAAATGTCAATTGTATCTTGCCAATTACCTGACCCGTTGACCCTGCAGGTAACTCTCGCAGCGCCCCACCTTCACGGGGCCCCCCACCGTCCTTCGGTGGGGGCAGCGGAAGCGGTCGTTACGACGACTATGGCGGCAGTTCCCGGGATGGCTATGGCGGGCGCGACAGTTACAGCAGTCGGAGTGAGCCGTACCCAACTCCCCGTGGCGAGCGCATGGGTAGGCAGGAGAGGGCTGCTCCCCCTGGCGAGAGAGGATACCCTCCTCGCGATTCGTACGGCTCAAGCCGCGGAGGGCCACGTGGCGGCCGTGGAGGCAGTCGACCGGACAGAGGCATGGCTCGCAACAGATATTAGAATGGACTTGGAAGTCTCTCAAAAAGAAGATATAAGCATTCTTGCAGCGTTACTAGCCTTGTGGCCGATGTGACAGAAAAAAAAATCCCACCGTGTCTAAAATCTGTGGATTGAGTTTTAGCTTTAAATTGCATCTAGACTTACCCAATTTTTCGTCTTATCATTTTTTTATATATATATATATAATTATTTCACATCTTACTCATGTAACAGTACAGTTACCGAGTGTTCTTTTTTTTTCACTTTTTTTTTTGTACGTTCAAGTGCTGCTGCATAAGTTGCCCTACAAGTTCGGATTTCCTACTCTTAATAAAAGTATTAGTTGTACCCTGACCACTGAGCATCAATACTCCCAACAAGACCAAAAGGCTGGATGTGAATTAAAAAAAACAAAACAAGCATCTCATAGAACAAGTTTTTTGTAAAGTTTAGCTGGTGAGTCTCTGCTGAGGAACTTCACTCGAAAGAGCAATTTTTGTGTCAAAGGGATTAGGCAAATGTCACTGTCAAAATGTTCCAATGTAGTTCCCTCGGAAATGGACCCATCATCCTAGAGCCATTCGCTGGCACGCTACGGCAAAACCAAAGGCAAGAGCAACCAAATGCAAGCTTCTAACCTACAAGAGAACCCATAGGCAACTGCTGGTAAGCATAGAAAACCTCTTCTGTTTCACATCTGTAAATGCCTTTCATTTTTCCTATAGTGCTTCAAAGGACTACTGCAACAAACAAAAAAAAACAATGGATGTCAACTTGAATGCGCCTTTTTAATTAGACGTTAAATTTGTCAAAACTGCAACAAGCTCCAAGGCAAGCTAAGACTTTTTGTCCCTTGCCTGCAACAAAAGTAATTTTTTTCACCGGCTCAACCCTGAAAAATGGAGATCCTTTCACACTCAGTACTTGTCTAATGTAAGCAAGGTTGACATAAATGTTTTCAATACTTTAGGCCAAGGCTTTGTGTCAATGTAAAATGACCCTAAGATGAACGTCCGTTGTCAGTCTCGAAACCTTTTCCTCAAACAAAGGAGACCTCTGGAAGAACACCGCCATTGCAACCGCCAAACTGGAAATAATCGTTCAAGTGAAAGGCAGTGGAACCAAGGACATTGGAGATTTTCAATTTTTTTGTTTCATGAAGACACAAAAAAAGGGAAGGGTGGAAGTTAATTTTGGCCTCTCGTTGCAGGATGAACTCTAGGCAGCAAATAAACCTTGATACACACTGCGACTCTGTCCAATGATACTCGGACCAGCAGGCCAATGGTGATCCAGTTCCGATTTGTGCAGGTATGGAGACTAATCAATTTGGGTTGTCCAAAACTGGATGTGATCATTGAGGTTTTGAATGTTTCTCGTCCTTTGGTGTCTGTCACAGGGCTGGGACAACTGCTTGAAAGGCTCCCGGAAAATGAGAAGAGGCTGAGTGCTCGCACAGAATGGTGCAGCTTCTGATAAATGGCAAAAATCTTCGCCCAGTGCGTCGTCATCAAAGATGGAAAGAAATTAACTTGAAAATCTATTGTTGTCCAAACGCATTCCCTTCCTAAATAAATGGCTTTCTCTTTGACGGGTTCCCGACTCTCGTCCTTGAGTGCCGAATCATCCTGCTTTGTCTTCCTCCTTTAACACACCTGGTCCAAATGATCAGTTGGTTAAAAGACCACAAAGAGAATTGAGTGGTGGCAAACATGCACATCCAAACGCTTAGAACCACCCACTGCTCGTTTTGTATCCGAAAATGCAGTTTTACATTTAGCGCCATAACCATACAATATCCAAACCAAAATTGCGTTACATGACAAACTGTCACCTTTGAAATGTCACAACTATACCACAGTTTGTGACTCAATTACCAAGACCCGTACAGTAAATAGGCTTGGGGCGCTATCAAACGTAATAGTGTTATTTTAAATTGATTAAAACATAATCCCGGATTGATGTTAAAATGTCCTCAGATAGCCTCCAATTGCGTATTGTGACAACTTTTCCCCATGGCTCTTATTCAACTGGAGTTAGCGAAACTGGCTACACTAATACTAATTCTTTCAACAAACATGGCTAGTACAATCGATTAATTGAAATTGTGAACCCTCCCATCTCATTTACATTACGAGGCACATCCTCAAAATATTGTCACATGACCTATGTAAGTTTATATGAGCTTTTGTGTTTGATAGCGGTCTTGTTTACCGATAAGGCTTCGTGCAGGGGTGTTAAATCATTCTCGTTGCCAATTACGTTGACATTATCACCCACAGGTGTGACTTGTTTGCTTTAGGTAAATGTTTGGCTCGATGAACAAAAAGCTATTTTTGTGTAAATATTTCAATTGAAAACTCAAATCGGCACCTGATACTTTCAAACCCCTGAGTCCTTACAGATGATCTGCTACTGCCATAAAATGACACATGGGCTTCACTTGTGCTTTTAATTTAATATGTTTTGATAAAAACAAACCATTGATGCTTTTGGGGCAGATTTATGATTCCCTATTCGGGTACGCTGGAAGAGGGAGGAAAAGGTTGGAATTAAGTTAAACCACTGAAATTGGATGGTTGATTAGATTAAGGGTTGTGAAACTAATACAACACTGGTCAAAGGGAGATGAAGGAGGAAATATGAGCTCACAGTTGAGAGAAAACATTGAGGCAGCTTGGTTGGAATATTTTGTGTTTTTACAAAATATGCTGACGCACAAGATTCGCTTCCTAGTCCATGTGACAACTTGCAACACTACTACAGACGACATAGTGGTGCCTTGTTTTACGAGTGACCTTCAATTGGTTTTTCATGTTTAAAAGCTGTCGCATGGTTATCTTATTTTGATCTTTGCCATGAGTCCAAATTTGAGATGAGCTGTAGATGGTTCCTCTCAAGTGAGTGTATAGTTTAAAATAATAGTTTTCTGCCGTGGGGTGAACAAGCAGTTCGCCATAGGAGTGCCGCAGTCTCATATACAATTCGAACCGACAAGTGTTGGAATTTTTGTGACTGGGCTATTTGTGGCAGCTAGCAGTCCAGCGCGAATACTTGCACGCATGACCAGGGCTCTCCTCGGGACATGCAGCATTGTATGGGTCATGTTGAACAGATGTACGAGGTGTGACAGAAAAGTTTAGAAAGTCGTGCCACAGAAGTCCAACAATGAGTTTTACCCTTCAATGTGGGCCAGATCAAGCAGCACGTCCACAAAAAGATTCTGCTGCATTTGTTTTGTTAGTGTGCGTGAATTCCGACAGGACGTGTATGCTCACATCGTCTTGATCATCCTGATAGTTCTGGCCGAGAACAACATGGCCGTGCTGGAGCAACCTCCTTACTCATCCAACCTGGCTCGATGATGTAATGTTCCTCTTTCCCAAGTTCAAGGGCGTCATCAAAGGGTCCCGTTTTGAAGACCTGGACAACATAAAGAGGTCTTGATTCTGTTAGGCCATCTGAGAAGGCCTTGTCCGCCCACCATTGCTCTAACAACGCTGATATGCATCCGGTTCCACGTCGGGAGGCACGTGGGCTCCTCGCATCCGCAGCTGGACTCATACCGCGAGTCCAACAGTGCCCACAATCTTTGCTCAATGAAAACGGGGCTGTGCTGATACTCTCCTCTAATCAATGTTGGGGTAAAAAATGATAAGAACAGCCCACAACAGGTTTACATGACGCAAAATGGACGTTAAAGAAAGAAAAAGGTGAACAATTACAGATTTAAGAGGAAGAAAATAGCTGAGCTTTTGTAATCGGACTGCCAATTTAAAGGCAGTCTTTGATCTGTTAGAGGAGTCCCAATACAATATCGTTCATAAATTTATTTTTTCGCAGGGGGGTCGTGGGGAGTAGGGATTAATTTGTAAATCAAGCATTATTGTACTTGGCAGTGCATTTCTGGTGCTCTCTATTGTTGAGGTGTCTGCTTACCAGCAGGGGTGATCATCATTTTTGGCAACACAGTCGGCCCCCACCCCCACCTCACTGACGCCTCTTGCCGAACTTCAAGCAGAAGTGCGGGGCTTCGAGTCGCACCGCACGCCGATACGGAACCAGACCACCGGAGCGAGGAGGAGGAGGACGACCGTCGCCAAGGCAATGCCCGTCTGACGGCGCCATGAACCCCGAGGAGCAGACCGTAACGTGGTTGATATCGCTGGGAGTGCTCGGCTCCCCTAAGAAGAACATCGCTGACCCCGAGGAGTTCTTGAAAGTTTCGCTGAAGGATGGCCTCGTACTATGCAAGCTGGCCGAGAGGCTTGTGCCGGGTTTCACCGCTAAGGTAGAGAAGTCGAGTAAAAAAAGTTGACATAATGTGGTGCGATAGGAGACACGAAGGGAGGGGTTTGATATGAACACAGACTCGCAGGCCGCTCATTTTAAAAGTTACAACAAACTTTTTGCTTTTAAAGACATCGCTAATGGTTATGACACGAAGCTAATGGACAATACTTAATATACTATTGCAAAGGAATACTTAGATAAAGTTCCGCATTCTCGACGCCACGTTTGTGCAGCGATGAAACAGAAACCGGAAGAACGCTTGCTTTGCAAAATACAGTTAAACACCACCAAATGTATTAGGTCATCGGCTTTATTAAAGCTAATGTAGTTTATTTTAAACATAAAATGCAAATAGATGGTGAAGTTGATAAGTTTGCAGGCGGGCTTCGTCATTTCCTCCTCGAAGGTTCTTCCCGGTTGCTGACTTCGACCTCTTGTTTTGTAAAGCTTGCGACAAGCAGGAAGCTGGTGTCTAACAGGAAGTGTGCAACAATAATACCCGAAATAGTTCTTGTTTCATTTATATTGTATATTTTTTAAAATAAACGTGCAGTATATTAACCGTAACCAGGGGAAGTATCGTGTTTACAATATCAGTATCACCCCTCGTGTTCGCAGATAAATCTGAAAAAGCGTGCAAAACATAAACCATGTACATCGGAGATTCACGAATTTTTGCTGCACCTTTTATTACATATCTGTCACTGTTGCATATAATTTGCAATATGATCGAAATCTTCAGCGCGACATATTTGTTTTCAATTAGAAACGTAACTTTGCGGCGTGTTTTATTTTGAAAGTTGCGTAAATAAGCGGATGTTTACATGTCGGCGCTAGCTTGACGCTGATGTCATTAATGGCTATGTTTCAACGAAGAGGAGGTTTGACTCCATATTTCAAAAACTCGCATTCTTGCCATCACTTCTAACTTGACTTTGATGGCGTTAGCTTCTAGTTGGCGTGTTTAAAAAGAAGTGTTGCTTTCCCTCCGTGCTCAAGCGTGATATTTTCTCTCCCGTGTGTTTGTGCTCAGTACTGCCCGGATCCGCGAACCGAAGCCGACTGCATCGGCAACATTCGAGAGTTTCTGCGAGGATGCTCGTCCTTGAAAGTGGAGGTAAGTTTGCGGATTTATGTGGCGACGAAACCTCGCCACCGTTTCTGCGTCGACTTATTAGCTTTCTTAGCCCCAGTGCACGTTTCCCATGAGTGGACTTAGACCTGCCTGTTTGCTTGTGTTGTGTTGTGATCCGCTCAGCCTGCTTGGACTGTATCGGGTTTCCCAGCACGTCCATGTGGACTGAGCCACAATAACAGGCGGGCTGTCTGTCAGGAAGTAAAGAAGTACAAATATTTCGCATTGTACTCTATTATATTTTTCAGTTATCTTTACTTCACTAGAGTACTTACTTTTTGACTACTTTTTTTTTTAGTCCTCCCTACTAGGAATACACCAATACCCCCGAATACGAGTACTTTGCGCAATTGTGATTAAAATGTATTTTATTTCAATCAAATGTATTTTTAAAAGGTGAATCAAATCACTGAACTTGGCATCGCTTTTACTCTAATACAACACTTTTAGTAATAACTTGTCACGACAGACATTTCAGCTTTCAACATGTCTTGCCACATAAAGTAACTTCAAAATAGGCTGTAACCTAACATTTTACTTCTAAAATATAACAGTGGAACATTCACGGAAACCATTGACCTTACGAGCCATTCGTTGTTACACTGTAAAGATCAGAGTCTTCATTTTTTTTAGATTGTATCGATATTCTACTGGTAGGATCAACCCGATAGCTTCCAGGGCTCGAGAAATTTGCTTGCCGGACAGCTGACATAACTCTTAGACTAGTTCTATGACACGCTGGTGAAGTAGTATCAGTGTTGTAGTATCAGCGCATTTTTTAAGTACGGACACATACAGTTTTGTCACTGAAGTATATCAGTGCACATGAAAACAGATATATAATTTTTATTCCTTACTTTTTTCAAGTAAAAAAAGAAGTAACTAAAGAGATGTGAACTCAATGCGGTTGACATCTTCATTGACAGATTAATTTAGATCTTAGGGTCCTTTTTTAGTAAATTCTCCTTTTTTGTGAATAGTCCTTTTAGCAAAAATCCACCCGTAATTGACAGTAATTGCAATTACTTTGTCGAAATGAAACTCCTCAACTCACTCAATAGATGAGTTTTTCAGTAAATAGAAGATGATGGATTCACAAAACAAATCACAGAATAAGTCAATCTGCAAATCCCGCAAAGCAAATACAGTATGTGAAGCTTTACTATTTATACTTTTTACTCCTTTTTTGATCAGCGATGTGTTGTGAAATTTTCCCAATGTCAAATGTGTGACTCGACTCAATAAAGAAAGGGAAACCAAAACACTGCATTAGAGTTTATGAATAGTTTCAGTTTAAAAGCGTGGAAGAATTTGATGAAAATATTGACTGTCGGATAACGTTATGTAATTAAGCATCCTGCTTTGGTTTGAAGAATGCTTCCATTATCATGGAGGGAATGTGTTGCAGATGTTGGGAGTGTCTTCTCCCTTGCTGTGTGCCACACTGGACACGTCCTCTACAATGTTATAAATATTCGCGGTCTGCTTTTGAATCACATCATCTGCTTTGCGCCAGCCTGACTCACTGCACAGTGCAGTGGTGGTGCGCCCGATGCCCAGCTGGCTTGTTATGTATGGGAGGTCCCCTTCAGTCCATAATTAGACCTTGTGAAGCCAGCAGACGCTCGTGGCCAACTAGCCTTGAGGCCCTCAAGCCAGCCCTGCCCATCTTTTGGTCGCTGACGTGATCGTGTCTTTTTTTTTTTTTTCGTCCCGCCACCGCAGCAAATAGTGCCCGTTTATCCATTGGCTGCACAAAGAAGACTGTCATACTGTTTTCACTTCTGCCCTGACCCGCCGAAAGAGGAAGCGACGTGAACGGCTCGAGGCCTCTTGCTCCTTTCTTCAGCTGAATGGGGTGATTTATTAGTGTGTACGACTTTGTGGCCATGCTTGGACTTGAATTTTTGTTATGACCGATTAATTAGGCATTTTTGCCTCATGGGACATCTGGCGGGCTTGTTGTACATTTTTTTTGGCCGATCCGATATATTGTGCCGCATGGATTCAATTTGCATGAAAGTGTCACAAACACACATTGAGGTGAGTAAATGTGCTCTTGTAGAATAAAAGGCTGGTAAAAGTCGCGGTACTCGTAGAACTGGAAAAAAAGGAACAAACTCTGGAATGGAGTTACGTTCGAGTGATGGCAAGATCTCAGTCAGTTATCGCAGACATGGTTGACATTACCTCTCGTTATTTATAGCGTTATGTCACGTTTAGTCATCATCCGCAGAGTTTGAAAACAACGTCAAGCCTATTTTGACAAAAGCAACGAAAATAGTTTTACAGACAATAAAGGGATTTCTGATTCTGATTTTAAATGTAGTATGTAAAAGTAAAATGCCTTTAGAGCAGGCGTGGGTAAACTACGGCCCAGGAGCCAAATGAGGCCTGTTAAACGTTTTAATCCGGCCCGCCAACCTTGAAAAAAATGAAATGATTAAACCTTGTTAATGTTTTATTTTCTAAAAACTGTGATTTTTCAAAGACATATTCATATTGTTGTAATGCTTTTGTTCACGTTCATTTCAAATGATATGTATTTTTTTTTCTCCGATGAGGAGAGGTTACCTAAACGTCCGGCCCCTCTGTCAAATTTTAGAACCCATTGTGGCTCGCCAATCAAAAACTTTGCCCACCCGTGCTCTAGAGGAATAAACACTCAAGATGATGTACCTGAAATATTGTTTTAATAAGTAAAGTAACAAAGTATTTGTACTTATTTCCTATCTCTGCAAAATATATTACAAGGTCTTTGATTCCGGTTAATCTGCAGTACCAGGTTATTCTAGTACCGTAGGTTTGGTAACACCTCAGACAGTACCACGTTTTCCCTGGGCAGAAACTCTGCTTGGGATAGCGGTACAAATTCCTTTTTTTTTTTAGCAATAATTAATTGGTGATAAACTTGCTGTTGTTAGGATCACTAGCGTCACAGATTTTCCGTTACAGTGACTATGTGTGTGAGGCTCAATCGGAGGTGTGAGCGGCCGATTGAATTCTTTAAATATTCATGATTGTCCGGCTCCGACTCATTGGACCGCATCGCTCGGTGTGCGTCTTACATTCAGTAATTGTTACTTTCGTCATGCTAAATGAGTTGGCATTTATTTGTAGGAAATCATTCAGGTATTGTTCTCATGTGTATATTTTACACAACCAGAATGTTTTCTATGCAAATGCAAGGTTTTGGTTCGATCAATTCACGTTGTCTGACAATTTCCTGATAGGACACCATGAATATGATAATTGAATCTATAAATACGCTTTAGTGCAGGATGTGATGGTCATAAAGAAGACGCGGTGGTCCTTAGACAACACAGGATTGAAGCCGTGCCACTCAAACTCTATATTTAAGATGTTTTATTTAAAATGTGAAACCCAAGGCTCGGAAGGAAACGAGATAGGTGCCCTGAGACGCGGCAAGAAAGCGGCACTGCGTTTGTGTGTGTGTGCAGTGAATCGTAATGGTGTCTGGCTGTTTTATAGACTACTAATTCACGGAATATAGGTCATGCTTCATGTGCATGTGGTTATCTGTGTACGGCCCAGGCTCATTTAATTCCTGTGAGTGTTCAATTGTGTATCCAATTATTGGCACCCAACAGCATCCTGTTTGTAATTGTGACACACATATTTGAATTGGTTTGTAACTTTCTTTTTGTTGTCTTGTTTGAAACAGGGGTTTGAGCCTGAGTGCCTCTACAGCGGGGAGAATTTTGGCAAGGTCCTGACCACGTTACTGGCCGTCAACTTTGCCACGCAAGGTAAGAGCCGCCTTGCGCCGTCCTTCCGTGACCTTCCTGTATCCCGAGGCTTCGCAAACAAGGCCGCGGTGAATTTACACCATCGATCGCTTCAACTGTTTTTTCTCCCACAATTAATCAATTATTCATGTGGGTTGTATAATTGTGACAAAAACAAAATGGCACAGAGGTCACGGTGACTTCTTGGAAGGTTCTTCTGCTTTTTAATGGGTTGTCCTTCCTCAAGAAACAAAGACGTTTGTGAATAAAGAGACTTACTTTTCGAAAGCCTTGCGGGTGAGCCACTACACACTACACTGTTACCTAAATTTAATGCTAAAATCCTTTTGGAAATGTAGGCCCCATTTTTTTCAATCACCCTGTGCCAAAAACGTGCAGTCGACATTTTGTTGTCAGCTAATTGGTTGACATAATTGTCTCCCACGTAATAATAGGAATGGACTCCAATGAATACGTAAGCTCACACACTTTTCAGACTATAAGTCATTCCTCAGTACAGGTTGCACTGAGGAGGGTGGGGGATTCATTAGACAAAATAAAAAGACGGAAAAGTTAAGCTCAGAATCCCCTTTCCGTGATGGTGGGTGCGTTATGAGATGCGCTTCGAGCATGCGCTTCTGTAGTCCGACCATTCGGAAACTCAAAGCACGTTGTTCAAATGTGCCGTTTGTTTATTCAGAGTGCCTTAGCCCACTGCGTCAGGCTGTACAGATGGAAACAGTTCAAGAACAAACTGCTGATTGGTTCATAACATGTATTCAGAAATTAATGGAAGGGGAGCGCGTGCTCCCTCGCCGAACACGCACGCTCTCAGAGATGTGAGATGAAATCTTTGAAACATATATTAGTGTGTTAGACAGTTCCCATTTCTCACGTAGAGAATAGTCAGCAGGGAGCAGCACTGTCTCACTGACAGAATGTCACAGGTTGACTGGGCATAATCTCTCGAGTGTGATACCACAAAGGGAATGCGATGAATGGAAAATGTTTGTCATTCTTGTTATAATCAATGACCCGATCTTTAACTTACTGCAGTCCACGGATCGTAATATAAACATTGGGTTCATATTCGTCGATTTGCCACGAGGAAGTTTTGCCTTGCGACCACCCGGTCATGAGTTTATTTGGCTAACACTCAAATCTTGCTGCTTACTTTGTAATGACACTTGAGATCTCGACGTGGTCTTGGCTTATGATATTTCTCCATGCAAAGATTCAGAATGAAACGCTGATTCCTTGGAGTGTGTGAAAGAAAGCGTGTAAATGGAGCAGAGTGAGTGGATAATCGAGCGGGTTTCATGAGAGGCTTTTTTTGTGCGTGAAATTCAGTTGAAGTTGTATGTATATGAAGTCTAGTCAGCAAGGTTTTGCTATTTCAAATTGTACTGCGGCAAACTGCACCACTTGGTGAGTTAAGAGGCAACAACACAGCCTGTGTTGCTCAATTTGTGTCATGCAACATTTGATCAAGCTGATTGGCTTTACTGGCAGAGGCCAGCTGGTGTGTGTTTGTGTCCTGCTGAGTGCCATATTTGCCTGCCGTGCTTGATGCAAGACGAATATCCTGCTTTGTTCATTTCCCATTCAAACGAGGGCTTGGTGTTACACAGAATCAATAATGTGAACTTTAATATCGACTTGAGACAAACAGAGAGAGACACACATACCCACGCTTCTTTAAAGTTGCAATTTAAAATATTTACAGTGCTGTGGGCCTGCGATGCTTTGGGGCTCGTTGCTCCAGGAGGTCGAAATGGTCTCCGCTCGCTTTCTTCTCTCAGCCTTAGTGTTATTGTGTCAGCGCTTTCTTGTCAGAGAAAATCTGCTTCCCATGCACGGCACTGAACGCCGCTGCAGACTCACAGTGAAATGAATATATTTGTTTTGGACAAAGCATGTTTGTATTTTTCTTTATCATGACATAATGAAAGTGGAGATGAGTTGGAAGCAAGGGTTCTAATAGGTTGGGATTTTCTGTTCTACTTTGTTTTGACTATTTGTTTGTTTCTGTTATTTTAAATTAGCTTTTAGACCAGTTTTAGTTTGTATTTTTTAAAAAGATATATTTTAGTTTAATTTTTAAAAATTAAGTTTTTACTTTTTTAAAGTATAAGTATTTGGCGATTGTGAGAAAAATAAATAAATGAATAAATAAAACTTTAAGTATTGTGTAAAAAGGTCAAGTTAACCACAATTCTCTAATGTTTTTTTTCATCTTCCTTTCTGGGCGCTTCTTTACCGAAATGTATTAAAAAAAAATACCCCAAAATTTCAAAATCAGCCCAACAGGTGTTAATTGACAAAGATTAAAATGAAGGACATTTTTGCTGTAATCATAAAGTGAGTTTCATGAACGTAAGATGAAGTTTGTTGTTTTATTTATAAACAATCTCGTTTTCTTTTGCGAAATGATTTTTTATTTATTTTAGTTTTACTTATTTGGTTAGTTTTCGTCCACTCTAATAAGATTGGTTACAATCAGCTGCAATGTACGATCCCAACCTTTTAGGCTACGTTTAGGCCTTTAGTGGACTTTGTATGTCTGGTGAGATTTTTTTTTCTTTTGTCTCATCCTAAATAACAGAATGAGCTCCTCCATTTTTTTGTCTCTTTGATTTAATTTTTATAGATCTACCTCATATATACATAAGTTAGTTGATCCAACATGAGAGCCGTCTTTGTCTTTTCCCTTGTGATTTCTCTTTTTGAATATGAATTTTTCACTGAAAAATGTGAATAGGTGAAGAGAGACACAATAATGGCAACACATCTTGGACATCAATTACTCTCAAAAGGCTCGAAATTCAGAAGTCAATGATATGATTTCCTTTTAGGCGTGGCAAGAAACCACACTCACCCACTGCCAAGAGTTCCTGACTATCCAGTTTGAATACGATAAGCGAACGAGATAATCGAGGCTGCGTATTGTGTGTCCACAGACAGCGCTGCAGAGAGATCATGTCCGCAGTCCGGCGCCCAATCACTTAGTCCGACGGCATCCTCACACACAATCTCCTCTGCCAAGTCCAAAGGCTCTCTGCGGCGACAATCCAAATCTGCGGTACGTTTGTGCATCTTCTCTCGTCTGGTTGCAAAAAAAAGAAAAAACAAATTCTGTTTCTAAAATGATTTGGGATATTCACCTTTGTAATTTCAGGATGAATCTAAAACGCAATCTAACCTGTACAAGTGAAGTTAATTTGACCTTCTCTTGGCAGGAGATGTCCGAGAATGGCAGCGGCAGCAGCGGGCAGCTGATGGTGAAGGCCCGCTTCAACTTCAAGCAGAACAACGAGGACGAGCTCTCGTTCGGCAAAGGCGACATCATCGTGGTGACGCGGCAGGAAGAAGGCGGCTGGTGGGAGGGCAACCTCAACGGAAAGACGGGATGGTTCCCCAGCAATTACGTGCGCGAGGTCAAGGCCTGCGGTGAGTTACTTCCCATTATTATAAGTGAAATTCAATTTTGAATATTGATTTGGAGTGACCAAAAGTCACAAGTTGATAAGTGGACTAAGTGAAATTCGGTCTTTTCTGGCGTCACACCCGATGTCCTGTCCCAGCACAGTGGTTGGAAATCCCAGCATTAATGTTGTTATCTCCTCCTTGTAGATAAACCCGTGTCTCCTAAAGGGGCTCAGCTGACCAAAAACTACTACAGTGTGGTGAGTTTGCAGCAGAGACACATTGGATGTCCCTTCTTTTTGGTTTGACATTGTTTGTGTGAGTGAAATTTGTTTTCATAAACTGACAAGATTAATTCTAACCATTTCTAATATACAATTGTGCTATCAGCTAAAAAGTTAACGATTTACTTCAATGATAACACACGGTGCCCAAAATGTAAGGGCCCGAATCAGTGCTCCCTCTTCCGTGTTGCGGTTAAGAGATGAGCAGCAGCATTTTCAGCCAGGTGGAGACTGGCTGACTCCAAAATAAAGTGCATCACTGTAATCCATCTGAAATGTGATAAAGGGATCAATTAGAGAAAGAAAGAAAATAAGTACATTTAGTTCTATGACTAACAAGTGAGTCACATATGGCGGCTCACCATGCCTGTTGCGTTTTTTTCAGGTGGTGCAAGACATCTTGGAACACGAGCGTGAATTTGTCAAAGAGCTGCAAATGTTGCTTAGTTGTTACATGCGACCGTTGCAAGCCAGCGACAAGTAAGACATGGAAGCTTTTTCTCACCGGTCCCTTCCGCGAGGCACAACCATTCAAATTCAAACCTCAATTCAGCAATGATCTCGTCAAAATTGAGTTTGCGGTAAAGCTGCGTCCGGTGATTTCTATTTTTTATTTCCTTGTCTGCAGGCTGAGCAGTGCAGACAGCAGCGCGCTGTGTGGAAACCTTGAGGAGATCCTCACCTTCCAGCAAGGCCTGGTTGTATCTTTGGAGGAATGTGTAAAGTAAGTCGTTATTGATGCATTTCATTCTTGAGGGAGGGAATGATCAACTCATTATGATTCTTGACATTCACTGATCAAAAGAATCATTACACACGTTCCTATGTCAAGCTGTTTTTTTTCTTCACTTTCTTATTATTGCCCGAGATCATCTTTATAGACATCTGGGGAAATAAAACAGGATGTCCCCTTTAGGTTTCCTCTGTTTGCTCTTCTTATTGCTCTCCATTGTCACGTCACGCTTCTGACCTTGACTTTGTCATTGCAGAGTCCCAGAAGGCCAACAGCGGCTGGCCGGATGCTTTTTAAATGTGATGTGTCAGATCAAGTCACTTTACCTGGCTTACTGCTCCAGCCACCCGTCAGCCGTCTGCATTCTCACAGATCACAGGTCAGGGACAGACCTATTTTCTTATACACTGGAACTATGCGTTTTTGTTGTTTAGAATTCATTGTACACACCTGTGGAACATTTCCTGGAAAATGTGACTTTTTTTCTGAAGTAATAATATGACATTTTGCTACATTCCAAATCAGTCAAAATTCTGATCAAGTACATCTGAAAATTGTGTTCTGTGTTTAATCTTAACCTTCTCTTATCAAAGTTCACTAGCTTAATGCTAACCCTCAATGCAAAACACCATAGACAGGCTAGCGATACTAGCATTGATGTTGCAGTGACATAATAATAATAATAATAATAATAATAATAATATTCCCTTTATTAGTCCCACAATGGGGAAATTCGAGATTCGAACCCAGGCCTCCTGGGGAGACTGGGTCCTGAACGCGGCGCCTTAGACCACTCGGCCATCCTGGCAGCCCTTTAAGCATTGGATATTTAAACACAAACATTGCCGCAACACTTTTATTTAATTATTAGTATATCCCAATATTTTGGAATGTTCTATTTATGCATAAAATACTCCATATATAATATTGCAATTTTCAATCCATATTGTGTAACAATACTGTCATTTTACTACCAATATAATATTTAATTCATTTGCAATGTACCACTAACTCATCAATACAATACTTCCTCCTTTCATTTAACCAAGTAATAAACCTTAAACCCTTATTTTCTCCATAAGTGAAGTGAACTATTCATATTTATGCAGTATGCATAACTTTTGAATTTTTACATTGCATTTAATTATGTTTATAACTGGATGTTTTTGTAAAGCCTGATTCTCAGGAGTATTTTTCCTTTTTCTTCTTTCTTTTTTAAATTGAGGAAAAAAAGTCTGAAATATATGAATGGCATTTCCAGTCATTCCATTGATGATTTCGGATCACAGTACTATTTATCTCATTAATCTATATGGTTTGGATAAAATATTAGAAACACCTTGCCATGCTGCGGTTCGATTGTTCACCACAGCAAACTATCGCTACCCGAAGGCTCAATTGTTTTTCCCAAGTGTGTTGCATGATGAGTTAGTGCAGTTGTACCAAATAATGTTGACGTTTGCAACACAAATTGAATCCACTAGGTGTCATGCTTTCATCCTTATCCAGTTGACGTAACAATGAGACGAGTATGTCATTTCCACTAGTGGTGAAAATAATAATGCCCTTATGAGGAATGTTGTAATCACTCCATGAGGACTGAAATCTCTCTGAGCTGCAGAATCTGAGCTCCACAGGAAGCTACATGTCGACAAGATACACCCACTTGCGGTTTTGTTGCCGTGCTATTAAAGTGGTAAAGATAGACATTGCCGCAGGAGCAATATTTGCACATAAACACCTGTTTTAATAATATTGAAACAACACATTTCAAAACAACAGAAAGACAGACCGGCATTGAGGAGGGGCTACAATTGAAATGTAATCATTACTCAAATGTAACTAAAGTGATGGCGTGCTTTTTTTTAAATGTTGTGTTGTGGCTTTTGCAGTCAAGTCGAGGTTCAGTGTTTCTGTGTGCTATTGTTGTGAAATTTCTCGGCCACCATGATAGTCACTTATTCCACTGTCAAATATGCATAATTCTATAATAGTGTACATAATGTATATACACATTATTGATTGTACATCATTTTACTGTAAGTACAATTTAATTCACATTATTAACAATTAACCTATTTTTGGGAGCATAAAAGAATGATTCATTTGGTCCTTTCTGCCACCGTCATAGTAGATGGAGATCTCACTTGCATTTTTTTTCTGTTTTTGCCACACATGACATAAGAAACACCAGGTAAAAGTGAAGTTTTCCATTGAGCTCAAGTTCCCATTCTACAATGAACATTAGTCACAATGGTTTTCTGTGAAAAAATTTCCCAACGAACACTTTTATGCTATTCAGGGGTTTGGCTAAAAAATCTTTTTGACTTAGAAAGTGGAATATTAACCTTTGGGAAATATGCTTTACTGGAAATGCTTTAATTGTTGACATGTTGTGCACTTTGTTTCACAATTTAAAACTGTTCACAGACGACTTCATAAGCCGCTCTGATATTCTTCGGGCAAAATACAGATATGAAAAAAAAAAAGAAATGACAGCACACTTAAAATCCAATTGTCACGCTTCCTATCCCAATCACACCGTTTTTGGGTGCCAAGTATTGTCACCACGAAAACCGAGACTCAGCTAAGGCATGCGAAGAAGTGAGCAGCTACTCCGTGTTGCCAATTTGAACCCCTTTGGCGATTATTATTTTTCCAATAAAAATGATGACGTTACTGGAGCCTCTTGAGATAAAGATCACCACTTCCAGACTGCAAACAAATGCTACGTGGGCGCAGTCACCACTGGCTAACTACGCTAGCAGGCTGTGATATCACATGTCATTAACTCATTCGCTACCAGCCGAGTTAAAAAAAAATAAAAAAGGGATCTTTGACGTCTTTAGCCGTCAATGGCAGTGAATGAGTTAAGTCTTGTGGATGTATCCCCCACCTTAGCGAGGACCTTGACAAGTTCATGGAGAGCCAAGGAGCCAGCCCTCCTGGCATCCTGACGCTGACCACCAGCCTCAGCAAGCCCTTCATGAGACTGGACAAGTACCCAACCCTGCTGCAGGAGCTCGAAAGACACGTGGAGGTAGAAATGCATCCTGATTTTGAAAGATAAAACAATGGAATGTCTTCCTGCACAAATGTCAACCTTGTGTGTTTGTGTTCTTTGTGCTCACCACAGGAAGCACACCCCGACTTCTCTGACATTGTAAAAGCCACGGCAGCGTTCAGGAGTTTAGTGGTGAGTCGGTGACATTGCAGCGGGAAATCGTAATCTTGATTCAAGTATCAACAGTCACTTGTTGGTTTTTGAAATGGAAAAGCTAAATGTGCATCCATCCATCCATTATCTGTACCGCTTCTCCTTACTAGGCTCGCGGGGGTGCTGGACCCTATCCCAGCAGTCTTCGGGCAGCAGGCGGGGGACCCACTGAACTGGTTGCTAGCCAATCGCAAGGCACACGTTGACGAACGTTTACTTTAAAATTGACACATAAAACCAAAGAAAATTTAGCATTATATATTTAAGCTCTAAAATGTTCAACACACCATATAATAACAAAAGGTAGCTTAATGCTAACATGTAATACAAAATGCCATAGACTGGCTAGTGGAAATTAGCATCAATGTTACGGGAATTATATTTTGTCAAACAACTGCTTTTTTAACACACACGGAGCTGCAACACATACTAACAGAACATAAACCATCCCTCAGAGACAAATATTATCTCTACTCGGTGGGGAAAAACAGCGTTTGCATTTAATGTTTTTGAGTCGAGTTCAGTGCCAACCCAAAACTCCTGTGATGCCTTTTGTTGACGACATGGGTTCAAAACCACATTAAGCCCGAGAGCAGTTGGCAGTTTCCTCAGCGAATGCGCTGAGTTCCGAGTAAGAAGTCGCGTTTGACTTTGTGGGTTGTGAGAAGGGTGTCTTGAAGCACTGCTTCGGGTCTCTGCCCACAGAGCGTCCTCATGTGTAATCTGCCGTGGAAAATTAAATTTACCTTGTCGTTTGTTTTAGTTTTGTTTTTTACCTTTTGAGTAGGGGGAAGCCATAATTAGCATGTGGAAATGTCAAAGGCTGAATAAAGTCTTTATATAAATTAAAAATACTTTTGAAAGAAAAGTATTAGTTTCTATACAGTATAATTATTCAATTATTTTGGGGGGGATTTGTTCTTTGTTGTTTAAATAATGTCTGCAATTGTTTTCTTCATTTTTTTTCATGATCTTTTTATTTTACGATTTTTAAAACAGATGGGGAGGAAAGACTTTAGCATGATAATTTATTTGGAATTGGCTATGCGCAGCAGAATTTGCTACCAACTTGTCAAGCTGCACCTTAATCGACTGATTTTATGTGACAACAATTAAATAACTTCTAAGTTCTTTAAAATAGGGAATTAGCCCGAATGAATGTCCTCCTTTTTTTAAAATAAATAAATATGAATGCACTTTTTTCTCAATGGCCATGGCATTGAATCAATCATGTTTTGTTAAAAAAATAAAATTTAATAAAAAAAAAAGGACATTTTTAAGTGCTGCCAAAATTTCAAATGTCACTGTTTGTCCAGTTTTCATTTCTTTATATATCTATTTGTTTTCTTCTCCAGACACAGTGCCAGGATCTGCGAAAGCGCAAGAACCTGGAACTGCAGATCCTGTCTGAGCAGGTGCGCGGCTGGGAAGGCGACAGCATGAAGAGTCTGGGTCACGTGCTCTACATGTCCCAGGTTCACATGAGGACCGGCTCCAGTGAGGTAAGCGGGTGGTTGGATTCCCATACAAGCCATAAATGATCACGTAATACGCTTCAACATCAAATCCGCAAGCCTCCGAAGAGCGCTTTGTGGGTAACGGCACTAAACAGAAGCCCATGAAAGAGCGACGGCGTCTTTGTTGTGGGTTTTCTGTGTCAGGGTCTGGTTTGACTTCGGGGCTTGGAAGAAGATGGCAGAAAAATGCACGTTTCGTGTCAACCACTGCACCAGTCACAATGTTGGCATCATCATCCTCAGCATGTTTCACTTTCCCTTCACATGCAAAGCTAAGCTAGCATTTGCTGTTTTGTTGTAATTTCATTGAATACACAAGATCGTGGGGATACATACCTGACTCAGGTGGGGGGGGCCGCGGTGTGATCCTGGGGAAAATGTTTTTTTCTCGCTGGACGACAATGAAGTGTAATTGCTCATCCACTCCAGTAGTTGGCAGTGGCGCGCTCGTTGCCTATTGTGCGCAGCGAGTATTAACTCTACGGCGTAGGTTTGTTTTTCTACCCAAATGCTATTTTTCGTGGTTGCGGCAGAGAGTGGGGGGCGCAAATAGTTTTCTTCTTGATAGGCGGGGCATTACAGAAAATAATTGAGAAGCACTGGCCTATGTGAACGTTCATAAAGTTAGTGTGTCTCTTTCAGGACAAAGATGAACGTTACTTGATGCTTTTTGCAAACATGCTCGTGATGCTCACCACCAGTCCGAGGATGAGTGGCTTCATTTATCAGGCAAGTTCTTTCCACTCATGATCTGCTTGAAAAAAAGGCGGGTGAGATTTTGTTTTGGGTGGGCTGGGTGGACCTATATTTAGTAGTGTGATGCCTTGGCAGTCAACTCCACCCAACTTACTTACAACAATAATTCTTTAAAAATAAATAAATACATAAATAAAAAACAAGATGCTTCTTTGAAATCCATTTGTTTTTTTTTGGATTGCATACCCAGAATGTTTTCAGCACATGCAGGTTGTGGGGCACCAATATGTTTTGATTTGACCTCCTCAAGCATCTGAAATTGGATTCATCTGAAACAGTAGCACACCAGATAGCAGCCTGGCTTGTACTAAAACGTCTCTCTGGCTGTTATCTGCAAATGTTTATGACCCTAATTATTTATTCATAACCAACAGAATCCAGAACCTAGAAGCCTTTTTGGTCAGAGTAGATCATTTCTATTATCTGTGTGTGTGTTTTATTCTCATTTGGGAACTGCAATACAAATCCTCATTTAACGGCTAATGTCTTTCTTTAGGGACGACTCCCACTCACGGGCACCACTGTAACAAGACACTTGGAAGATATGGACAATGCACACTTTGCCTTTGACATCACAGGTTTGGATGTTTTGAAGCGCTGGCCTCCACTTCGACAAAAGACGCACGCATTCTAGAAGTGGATGCGGACTCTTTGTGCTGAAGGAAGTATGTATATTTGTGTGTTCTACAGGAAGCATGATGGAGCGTGTGACGGTGTTTTGCAGCAGTGCGCCGGAGCTGCAGGAGTGGCTGGAGCACCTGCAGCCGTTTAGCAAAGGAGGCAGCCCTGCAGGCACTATCTTGAAGGTTTGAGTTTGAGAAAGCGTCAGACTGTATTTTTACATGACCACGTTGGACTGCTTCCTGCTTTTTTTCCCCCAACGTTTCTAAACTTAGATTCGTGATAGCACATTTTGAACTAGAAACCACTTAAAGCACTTTGTGAGTTCTGACTATGAGAAATTTAGTTAAAGTTCAACACATGCAATCGCCACACAGCACGTAATGGAGCCCACACACACAACCAACGCACACAGACTGGAAAGCCTTCATCACCTTCTGATCTTTTTTGCATTTGTTTCCCTCTGCAGACGGTGGAGGGCAAGCCGCTGAGCATGGTGGGCACTGCAACTCACTTGTCCCACCTCGGCAGCTTCAGCGCCGTCAGCCGCGGGCCCTTGGAGCCACCAAAGATGAGCAAGCCCTGGTCACTCAGCTGCCTGCGCCCGGCGCCTCCCCTCAAACCCTCGGCCGCGTTGGGTTACAAAGAGGTAGGATGTTGCTGAATGGGGGTGTTCAAACTGCGGTGCTCATTCGCCACATTTGATTGTTTAATTAAACTGATGGGCCGGGCAATTTAAAAAAAAAAAAAGTTCTCATATGTAGATAAAATTTGTAATATTATTGTTATTTTAATAATAAAGTAATGTAATTCAAAATAAATTATTATATATTAATTATCATTTTAAAAATAATTTTATGCCTTCAAAGCTGCACTTTGCACAATTTTAACTTACAAATGTGGACAAAAAAATGTTTTTACACATGCATGATGCACATTCGAAAAGTCGATATCATCACATTTTAGAGTCGAAAGAAAGCCATTTGTGAGTTGCCTTTTAAGCCCAAGTCCGATCTCAGTATTCTCCACCACTCATTTTTCTGGTTGTGAGATTCGCGGCTCTGTGAAACAATGACGAGAACGTGCACGACGTCACATCCTCAGAAAGAATGTGGGAAATTGGAACCTGCTTTTTGTAAAATGTATGAGTCGTAAATGGTCAAATGAAAAGGCTATTGTAGATATTTGGGGGAAAGATACTGCAGAGTGCAACTTTAATGAATGAATAAATAAAGTTGCACATGCATTTGTCATTTTGCATTTTAAAAAAAAATACCATAAAATGTTTTTTCTGCAGCAACCACATTCAACGAATCTCGCATGTCCCACTTCTATTTGCATGACCGCCTTCTGTGACGCAAAACTGAATCGAGTTGAATCCACAGTTGGCATGTTTTAGTCCCACAATGCATTGCCCTTTCTCTCCATCTCTTCACCACCGTATACAATCAGGCAAAAAAAGTTAATGGAGGGTGTTTCTGTGGTTGACACTATTAACTCTGCATCGCACTTTTCTCTCGACATATTTTCACACACTTCTTTTCTCTTTCTCCACTCTGTCTTCTGTAGAGGATGTCTTATATCATGAAGGTAAGGTTAGATTTCTGTACGTGTATATGTAATTCTGGAGGTGTGGGGTGGCGTTGTGTGTAAGCGAGCGTGTGCGCCCCAGTGGTGAAGTGACATAACTCCTCCCTCCTCTATGTGGTTTCCTGTGAAAGCTTGCATGTGTCTTGTGTGCTTTACTTCCTGCACTAAATGGCCTCTGTCCATTCAAGAGCAGAAATATGAAACAGGCCCGGACAAAATGAGGGTAATCCTAGAAAAGATAGAGGAGAATTTTACCGGAGGGGTGTATTCATCCAAGTTGTGTCCTAATTAGCATCATGTGTGCCCAAAAACTTGGCCTATTTAGACGGTGACAGGTCGTCAAACTAAACTTGGACCAGAGTGATATTCAATTGATGAATTATTTGCTTTGTATTTGTGTTATTTCTTTATGTTTTTATACATACACTGATTATTTATGTATTTCTTTTTGGTGTGTTTTTTATTTATTTTTTACATTTTTTTTTTTGGGTGAGGTTGCCATTTCCTTTCATTCAATGAGGCAGTATATTTGCAATTAAAGTGTTTTGAGTTGTGAGCCGACGCCACGGTTAAATAGCTCGGATCAGTGAGTCATCAAACTTTCTACGAGCAACACAAGTGATGTGAAAAATGTTAACTCCTGCTTCCTTCCCATTGCTTTGCAAACACGTCCTCCATTGTAAGCTTTTATTTGATTTTGATTTTTTTTGTCTTCACTGACTCCTTTGCAATGCCTTTGATGTGATGACACATTGTTGTGATATCAGCTCGCCTTTTCGCTGCAGGGCTGCAGGAAAAGGTTTAACGAGGGTGTGAATACCTGGCCCGCTTTGGTCGCAGCTGTCGCCACGCGCTTGCTACCCTTTTCGTCCCTTGTTTTAAGTCTCTGAGGGCTTCTGCAGTGATTTGCTTTGCAGTGTTGGCTCTCTTTTCCGGGGAGCGGAACAAGACACTCACCGACTGTCTTCCGACTTGCTTCCCGCAGGACTCCAGCAAGAGCCCACGGCCCATGAAGAAGTTCCTGCCTGGAAACAGGAAGAAGGAAAGGAAGCATTCCGATGACGAGGTTCACACGAGGAGAAGTAGGACTGACTTTAAAAAAAAAAAATTTAATGACTAAATTTGAAATGTTCATTTCTGATTGTGTTGCTGACAAACAACCACGCTTAAAAGCATGTTCTTGGCAGAGCTAATGGATGACTTGTGTCCAGGCACAGTGGCTCTGGAGGAGGACGCTCAGATCCTGAGGGTGATCGAGGCCTACTGCACAGGAGCCAGCCTGCACTCCACCAACACACGTTGGTATTCGTCTCTTATCGCAACCTCTGACCTTCCGATGGCTCACATGAGCATGCATCAAACTGTGTGTGGATGTTTGTGTAGCTGTGCGTAAGGACTGCGCGCCTCAGGTGCTCCTTCCCGAGGAAGAGAAGATCATTGTGGAGGAGATGAAGAGCAACGGGCAGACGGTCATTGAGGAGAAGTAAGCGTCCCAGCTTTGTCTGTGCTTTTTTCCGAAATAGAGATTTGCTTGAATTTTAAAAACAAGACACACGTCGAGGCTGTGCTTTACATATTGGGTGTATCATAAATCATCAAGGTCATATCCAGTATATCCTATATCTCTATCATTCTATTTCTCTTCAGGAGTCTGGTTGATGCTGTGTATGCGTTAAAGGATGAGGTCCATGAACTGAAAAAGGTATTTTGGTCTGTTGATTTAATGTTTGTTATTGTGGTTAGCGGTGATGTATTAGATAACTGCACCCTTTCTCAAGTGGAACCCAAAGGAGTCCTAATTTTAACAAAATTTCCACATTTGGGAAAAAACTACATTTGTTGCACCGTAAACTATCATAAAATATTTCCTTGTTTTCCTCGTTTTTTGAGCTAACATTCGGCCGTTTAAAATAATAAAATGTGTTTGTTTAACTTGCGAGCAATAGTTTGTGAGAATGACATTTGCAGGCAAACAATATAACAATATTCACTAGCATATATTCTTTATCCTCTGCAAAAAATGATTGATATTACTTTGGCATGACCGATTAATCAGCCGGCCAATTTAATTGGCAAAAAGTTATTTTATTCTTTTTATACTTTATTTTTTTGTTTATCGGCCAATTAATCAGTTACCACACACCAGAAGCAGCATCGCAATAGCCATTGAACTTAAGAAAAATGTTTAATTCTTTTTTTATATAGTATAATAGGTCCAACTGTCTTTTTTCCTTTTTTTTTTTTTTTTTAAAGAGATACAATATATTTTTTCCAGCACATTTTAACTCCAACATTCCAATGTTTCCACTTAATGGTGGTTATTTTGTTGCGCAACATGACAGAAACAAATAATGATAATGATCATCTGTCATCTCTGATGTGTGTTGTGACAGGAGAACAAATGGATGAAGCAGTTTCTGGAGGAGGAGCAGAAGTCTCGCAAAGAGCTGGAGAGAGTGGTGAGGAAGCTGGCCAAGCAGAAGAACGACTGCACGTGGGACGATGGAGGCGGCGGTGGCAGCCACTGAACACAGGATGAGCTATGTGTGCGCATGTCAAAGTGCAGAATGTCTTCAAAGAGTTGCACGCACCGCCACGGAAGTTGCATCACAGTCCAAATGCATATGGCCGCACTCTTGTCAGTGTTTCTTTCCTAACCTTTCTTGAGCCGAGGCACATATTAAAGAAACGCCCCCAAACAAAAATGGCAGGATACCAACTTCTAAATGAAACTCCTCAACTCACTTCTTTAAAGTTCCCTTGACATCAAGATGGCAGCCAAAGCACCATTTTCGTCCAAATTCAACTCTTCAACTCCATTCAACATAATTCCTTGACACCAAGCAGGTGTTGAAGCACTGCATATGTCTTAATGAAACTCCCCATCCCACTAGAAAAATTAGAATAGCGCCCCCCGCCCCAAAAAAAAAAACGACTTCGATTTTTGTTTAGGATG
This sequence comes from Idiotropiscis lumnitzeri, assembly GCF_059441095.1. Taxonomy (NCBI): domain Eukaryota; kingdom Metazoa; phylum Chordata; class Actinopteri; order Syngnathiformes; family Syngnathidae; genus Idiotropiscis; species Idiotropiscis lumnitzeri. Next base: position 22,342,206 of record NC_142394.1, on the reverse strand, counting down.
CATTGCTGTTCATTGAATGTCTGCAACCACACACGTTTTCACACCCGTCGCCTCTTATGACGAACGCCACTGTGACCTGTGGAACAAAAAAAAAAAAAAACAAGCTCATGGCAGCCTGTGCTTATTTTATATTTTATTTTATTTTTTGCTCAAGTCTGAACAGGAAGCTTCTGTTACCATGTCAACTATTTTTGCCCTTTGCCATCATTTGTTTGTCGTGCTGTCATGTCAGGACATCAATATATTAGGCTATGTACTGTACATTTAGAGTTTTAATTCATATCAAAGTTCCCCCCCCCATCATCTGCATACGGCTCTTTTATTACAAAGCTGCACAAATGTTTGATTTTGAACATTCATGAAGCTTTTTAGTGAAGGAGCCACGTGTATTATTGTAGATATCCGCAAATAAGATAATCACATTTGTAGACTGAAGCTTAACAAACAGATGAGTACGAATATAATGCTTCTCATTTCTAAAATATATATTTTTTTGTTTACGCATTAATTGTTGTTTGGATTTTTTTTAATGCTTTATTTATTTATTTGTGGTGTCTTTCTCTCTCTGAAATACTCTCAAATAAGCAAAAATAAAAGCTAAATGCTTCAAAATGTTATGTTTTACATCCAAATTGTAAGTCTTCCTTGTTTATTAGCCGAGCCTAAAAGTACCTCCAGAGGAGTTTTAAACTAAAAATCGTGTTTTTATTATTTCATCAAATGTTGTCAGAATATGACAAAAATTGTGAAAGAAAGCAATAATGGTGAGAATTAAAATACAATTTTAACATAACTAACAAAAAAAACAAAGTACAGTTTCTGTGCACAGGTCCTTATTTTCATCATGTAATAATAATCATCATACAATCGGTACAAGGCAGTGTTTGTTTTGCTCAAGAGCACTGCGGCAATGGATATGCAACAGACAGGCACTCTACTTCCTGTATACTTTGTTTGTTTTTATAGCTTAAAACGTCTGCAGCCTCACTGAGCACTTCACTGCAGCGGGAATTTTCATCTCACGTTAAGTCTGCTTTTTAAAGGTTCTATGCAATTGTTATTGTATTGTTGCATTTTTTTTTCAAAGCACTCTGTACTTTATGGTGTCATTCTTTTATTAAAAGTTTCATATTCTAAGCGTGGTTGGTTTGACAGATGGAAACTATGTCTCTCTTTATGTTTTCCATATTCATGCAGCCTCCAATTTTGTACAGGAAGTCCTTCGTCGAAGGTGTTGCCAACAGAGACACGTACACACACGCACGCATCCTCTCAGTATGTAACATTCACTTTTTCCAAATGATCCATGCATGATTTAACAAACCTTAATTCAACAATTGTGCTTTTTTTAACTACATACTTCCAGTAGTGTATAACTGCATTGCATTATATCAGTATGTGTATTTTTTGAACCAACTAAAAAAAATACACTGCATGTGTTAGCGATATATTATTTTAGTCATATGAAACCAAGGTTGAACTTTTAGACTATTTCCAAAAGGTAGGGTGGCGCATACAAGAGCAACAAACCCGACACAGGAAGGACCTCAGATTCAAACGCAAAACCTCAATACTGTGAGGGAGACAACCAATAGTTCACCGTGCTGCCTTGAAGATTTTATTTGTTTTAAAATGAATTAATAGGAGCTTCTCTTGCAAAAGTATAAAATGCATAGAAAAAAAAGTTGCAGTTGTACTTTTACTTTTGCCCCTCCTATTCATTTTTAAAGTAATGGGTTAATCGATTTAAGTAATATACATAAACTATTTTGTGCTGTACACATTTATGCATCTTTTTATTTCCTGGTATATTATTCAATTGTTGATTAATTGAATCATAAAAGAGAGAATATACTACTTGAACAGCTGAACTTTATTTGGGGTTTGGTCATATTTTCAGTTAATGACAGAAATAAAAAAAAAAAAATTGAACATGCAGAGTGAATTATGAACTGTTCCAAATAGCAGTCAGTGTTGGCAGAAAACCATCAGGCTTCTGCTATAAAGTTAAAAAAAAATGTCAGGAAAGCCTAAAAGATGATCTAGACTTTATTGAAGCTTAATTGGAGGTTTTTTAATACGATGACAGGTGTAAGTTTGTGATTTTTTATGATCACAGCCGCATCCCAGTTCTCGGAGGTTGTGCAAATTTTTGCAACGACATTTTTTTTTTACTTCTATCTCAAAAAGATTAAAATATGTGTTATAGGTCACAATTATGGTGGAAAAACATTGAAATTATTTCTCTTGGTCTCTTTTTTTCCCTTTAATAAAAACTTGAGCAGGGGTGTGCAGACTTTTTATATCCAGAGAAACTAGAAAATTTTGCATGATCTAATTTTTTTTCCAGAGAGGTATGTAAAGATGAATAATGCATAAGAATCATTCTCAATGCTGTCCTGAAAAGTTCGTCCAATGGAATAAATTAAGTTTCATCCTCTGGTCCATATTGTCAAAATTTGTACATCCCAAAGCTGGTGGCCGTCTCGCTGTAGTCCACCAGTGACAGGTCCTGCACCCACAAGCTGATCTGGTTCCCCCTCTCCAGCGTCATCACCTCCCCCAGGGAGGCTGTGCACAGCTGGGGGTTGGACCCAGACCCCGAGGCATCAAGACTGCAATAGGCCTGCATGGCCACTGTCTCCTCAGCTGACTCGCTGCGCCTCAGCTTGACCGCGCTGGCCAGCGGCCTCACTGGGTCTGCCTTGGAGAAGGTGACCCTGGAGAAGACCATGTAGTCCCCGGGCTGAAGGACTGTAAGCCAGCTGTTGTGATAGTAATTGATGTTGCTTCGGACTGAGTGCTTCATGTCCCATTGGAGGTAACCTGCTGCGGAAAGACATTAGCAGGTACTTTATATAATTGTCATTCTCAAACTGGAGTCTGTGAGCTGGAACTTAGTAGTCCGTAAAATACTTATCAGTAAAGATAAAGATGGCCTTTATTAGTCCCACAATGGGGAAATTTGCAAAATGTTTGTCCACCGAATCAATCCGAATTAATTAACAGAAAAATAAACTAACATTTTCTTTTTTAGGAAAATGTCCTGCACCATGATCTGATAGCATATTTAATAAATAGAATAAATGAAATATAAGCTATTCATTCTCCATCAGCAAACTTAAAATGTTTTAGTGGAACAACTTGTAATGTTAATATGATAAGTTTCACGCTTTAATGTGAGAATTTTCATATTTTTAAGTGAAATGATAAGTCAAATGTTACATATCACAATGAAACTTTATAAGTTTGACTGCAGGTCACTGGCGGAGTCTTTTTTGAGTTTTATAAATCAAAGTTACAGCTATGTAACACGCTCTTCTACTACTTAAAAAAAAAGAAGATAAGCATACTTATATAGTACATACATGCCCTACCTAATGTGTCAACTACTTTTAAACTAAAATAACTTTAACTTACTTTGTTTTAGTGTGATAGCGAATCACGTTAAAACGTGAATTTCATCACATTCAAAGATTATAGATCAGGTCGTCCAGTGACCGAAAGGTTGCTGCTGGTTCATTTCCCAGCCGCGAATTTTTACTTTTGAATTGCCCTTTGGCAAGACAATGAATTTTACTTTTCACCCGGTGGAGCAACTTTTTTCCAAATTTAAATGTTGAGTATTGGTGTTCCGTCACGGACTTGACCACAGAGCTCAATGCAGACACATCATAAATTAAGCCGCACCTTCGCACTTGTACTCCTCCTGTTTGACTTACAAGTTTTTCCATATTTTACGCGGTAAGCGAAATTAAGTAACTAAAATAATATGTGTAATGAGAAGAAGATATACGTTACAAAGTTTGGTTGCCAGGAATGAACAGCGTTTGTTCATATGTGTGGCTAGCACCAAGTAAGCTAGCGAGACTTGGACAAATTAGCCGTGTTAGCTAACTATTAGCAGTACAGTTTTAGGAGCAAAATAAATAAATACATATATAAATGATTTCAAGGCATTAGTGGGGTCAAATAGAAAACAATAAAGAGTAAGTCTCTTACATATTGATTTCTGCGCTGTCAAGTGTTCTCGCTTCGCCACAGTCATGCGAGCCAACGTTCTGGAGGAACTTTGCTGAAAGGTAGCTGTAACCAACAAAAGATTTATAGTACAGGAAAATAGTATTTAATTACCACACAACATGTTTAGCTATCTATGCCAGTGAAGTATAGTGACAAGCACAAACAGTAAATTCTTCCACTAGATGGCAGAAGGCACAATAAACCAGTGTGTCAATTTGTTCTAATAGTTTTAGTTCCACTAATCATTTCTACATTTGACAATTGTTAAATTGTGAGTCAATTCCAACAATAAATTTTGGGCCGTTAGAGTTTTCTCATATAACATATGTGCAAGGCTCAAGAATGGCCGAGTGGTCTAAGGCGCCGCGTTCAGGACCCAGTCTCCCCAGGAGGCCTGGGTTCGAATCTCGAATTTCCCCATTGTGGGACTAATAAAGGGAATATTAAGAATGGTTGTGAAACACTGGCTGTGCTAATGAAAGACAAGAAACAAGACAAACATACCTGCAGATGATGGTGGCAACTTTTCCTGTTGGGTTAAAAAAGTATAACATGTGAACGGTCAATTTGTGGTCGCATTGGCACACCTCCTGTACAATCTGATTAAACGAGAGCTGTAGCTAAAAAAAATAAAGGTTTAATTCAGCAATATATTTTCTGATGTAGTTGTTGTTACGTTAAGAATGTTGATAATATTTTTATCAATCTCATTTGCCTCATGCTCAGGTGTCAAATTCAAGGCCAACGGGCCACATCTGGTCCACCACCTCTGAGAGAAACCGTACCGACAACGTGGCTGTGACAAAAATGAGTTTGACACCCCTGCAGAGGAAAACTGATGCAGTAAATATTATCCACTGAGCTAGTACAATGGCTGCAATGTTTTAACCATTGTTTCATTGCATGATAAAGTAGCTTTAAAATTGTGTTTAATTTTAATTTACATTAATTTACTCCTAAAAATAAGACTTATTGGACTTAAAATGAAAACTTACCTAGAAAATATTTTTTTAAAATATTGTATTTTTTTTAACCACATCAAAATTTCCAGACTGTTCTTCTGATTAATTTCCTCAGCAAAACATTTAAAAGGGTAGTGTAGGAATCCGTATTGTCTTTATCGGCCAAGAATGCAAAAACACAGTGACCTGATTTAGAATGTCAGCATACAACAAAATAAAGTTTTCTGACAGAAATATTCAAAGAGCGTTATTACTGTATATTTGTTTAAATTATTGTATAATTTATTTATTTATAAATATTAATGATATTTATTAATTATTATTCATTTACAATTTATATTTATTATTACTTTTAGTCACTCACTTGAATAATTGTATTGCTACTTACAATTTCTGAGCTCATCAGAAAATAGATAAATAACGATTAAATGCAATGAAAGAAAAACTAATTTCTACTGGTACATGATCTTAAATGTGATACAGAAAAAAAGTGATTTACAAAGTCCCTCTCTAGTGTGTTCAGTGACCAAATGTGCATTAGTGTATTTTACAGTAAGTCTCTGTAACAAATTGAAAACAACTAAATGAGGCTTTTACCGTTCTGCCCATGTAGTACAGGAAGGCGAATCCTCCCGCCGTGAGCAGAAAATGCAACAATACGACTCCCAGAAGCGAGCGCGGCAATGTTCTGCTGCGGCCCGCTGATGAGACCTGAGGCTGGATGAGCACCTGAGACTGGCGCGGAGGCAGCGGAGGCGGGAGCGATGCCACGCTACTGTGGTACGTGTTAATCATTATAATGGAGAGGAGCGCAAAGTGTCATCCCGTACGCTGAAGGTTGCGATATGTGAAGCACAATGGCTGCGTCATTTTCCTTTCTTCTCCTCCTCTTCTGCGTGTCGACAGAAAAGTTTGCTTTCATTGGCATTTCCTTTCTCTCAAGGTGAGAAATCAACTCTGCAAACAGCTTCCTCCCACAACAAGATTAACCTAATTGTGGCCTTAAGACATAGAGAAGGCACTGCAGGAGTGTTTTCATGTCAGATACTAGTTTCATCATTTGAAAACAATATTAGGTTTATTTTATTTTATTTTATTTGCTCCTGTAACACCAAAATTCCGACTCTGGGGATCCATAAAGTTGATCTAACCACGTTTTGACCAGTGATTCTCAAGCATTTTGATTCCTGGGAGTTCTTTCTCGCCATTTGTGGCATCTTGGTGCCAGAGGACGAGGAACATCCTTTAGAAAAAAGTAGTGCTTTACTGTCAGCTTCGGGTATCCTGGTGCTAACGAATTACATTCAAGTGAGTTGAGGAGCTTCATTTAGACTAAATGTCGTGCTTTTGGCATCTGTATTCCAATGAACTTTTTTTGAAGTGACTTGAGGGGCTCCATTAAGACTGAAAGAATATTTTGCTGCCATTTTATGGCATATTAGTGCTTAGGTATTATGTTGAAATGAGTTGAGGAACTTCATTTGTACAAAAGTAGTGCTTCAGTGTCATCTGATGGGATCTCCATGCCTCAGAACTACTGAATATTGAAGTGACCTGAGAAGCTTTATTTCCATCCTGTGACATCTTCGTGCCAAGGAACTACATTGACAGAAGTTGAGGAGTTTCATGTATTCAAAAGTAGTGCTTTGACACCTATTGTCGTTTCTCGCTCCCACTGAGCTACATTAATTTGAGTTAAGGAGCTTCATCTAGAAAAAGGTAGTGCTTTTCTGCGAGTTGTGGCACGTTGGTGCCAAAGAACTATGTTGAAGTGAGTTGAGGACCTTCATTTCGACTTCAGTCATTCTTTACCAGCATCTTGTGGCAGGTGTAATCAATCAAGGTATGAATTACTGGTGGAATTTCACTTTTGGCATTTTCTTTCTTCACATTATTTTTCCTTAATATTTCAAATGGTTCAACTTCTGCAATCTTCTGATCTTTTACTTTGCTATTAGTACGCCATTCTCATGAGAACCAGGTCACGGGTGCTTGTCATTGTGACTCAACTGTGGAGGGAACACCAGCTGAAGCCGGCAGTGATAGCGCATTGTGGTGCATTAGCTAGATTGATCGGTTCATTTATGGGCGCCCACACGGCGTCTTGTGACATTTGTAAAACGTTGAAATTGGAGCATCGGGCCCACGCGACCCCTGATGCTTACCACTAAGCAAACTGCTCAAGGAAAAGCTAAGCTTTCTAACCACTTGTTTTTCTTTTCACGTTACTGGTATTATACTGTGTGAAAAGGCTCACAGTCACAGTCAACAGTCAAGGTTCTGGGATCAAATCTCTGCTGAAGACTTGCTGCGTTGCGTTCAAGATGATTGCTGAAATCATTGTGGCAGAGAATGACAACTATGTAGTGCTAATTTTTCAAGTTGCCACTTCCCCATTATATAAGAACTTCACCACATTGGTTTGCATCAGATCTGGTCTGGCACAATTGCGATGTGCAGTTAGCTAGCTAGCTAGCTTTGTTTACAGCCCAAAAATGCATCTTCCCTTAGCATAGCCCTTTTAGAGCGCCCCGTTGTCGGCCGTGAATGTGCGCATGTCACAGTGTGGGAAAGGTGGGTGTGGCAGGGGCGGGGAAAGTCAGACTGGACAGCTGGACTACGGCATCAGCACTGTTGTCGTTGCGTTAGAGCGCCTCATTGTCAGCCTTGAGGGCATGAACTTCCTGTTTACATTTTTTTTTTTTAACTCGGGCGTCAGTGCATCTGCATGTCAGTGTAAGTGAAGTGCTATTTACTTCATATTATATTTTATAAAATATTGGTTTTGATTTGCCTGCTGTTTGGACCACTGTGCTCTAAACTTTAGTTCCACCCCTTGGCCAGCTGACAAAAAAAAAAACAACACTTTTTTCACAAATTCTCACAAAGTTCATGACAACGTTTATTTGTTTGTACCCTGCGATTGGCTGGCGACCAGTCCTGGATGTTATTGCAGTGGTCCCCTGCTTACTACAAGTATCAACACGGATTCACCCATTCGCAGATAATTAAAAAAAAAAAAAAAAAAGAAGAAATATAAGTTGTTCAGATAATGGATTCATGCAATTTATTTATTTATTGGGAAACACCTGTTACAGGTTTAAAAGAAAATGTTATCTCTTCAACACATTTAATTTCGGTAGTCAATTATAAGTGGATTTTTGCTATTTGCAGTCAGTTCGGTCCCTGAATAGTGGGGGTCCACTGTTTATAGAAAAGTTGGTAAAAGAAAGAAACTTATTTTGTCTGCAGAGAAGTTTTATTGTTTTAGTTATCAAAATAAGTATTGGATATACACAGTAAATGACAGAAAAATTCATTTTTACTTTAAGTACATTTCATTGTCTTTACTAATTTACATTTTAAGGAGGAATTGAATCAGTACTTCCACTTTGCTTTTTTTTTTTAAAAACAAAACTAAAACACTTTTACTTATGTACAGATTGTGAGTACTTGCAATTTCTCCCGTCATTGTCTTCATAGCATATGGGTCGAGGTCTGGTGTTGTGCGTCCACTTTTCAAACAATTACTGACTGGTCACCTTTCGTCAGTCTTGAGATTGCCAGACTGGTGCAGCGTGTAGCGGACGACGAGGGCACGGCGGCTGCCGCCCAGGCCGTGGTCGGTGGTGCCGCTGAGCGAGCGCTGTCGCCGCCCGGCAGGGAACAAATCACATAATCTCTGTGACCTTGGGCTGTGCCGCGCCTCTTGGACTGACAGCGGCTGCGCTTTGCACTTCACAAAGGCCACGAGACATCGGGAAAACTGGGACAAATCAAACGAACATGACACAAAGGGGAAATTAGAACACGTTTTCAATGGACAATAGACTTAAAAAAAATTAATACCTGGTTGTTGAAGAAAACGTAGATGACGGGGTTGATGACTGTGCTGAACTTGGCCAGGATGGAGGGCACCACGCTGGTGCAGGGCGTGACCAGCCACGAGCCGCCGAACGTGGTCATGAGCGCCACCACGCCGTAAGGCATCCAACAGAGCAGGTAGCACGACACCAACGTCAACACCATCCTCAAGATGCGATGCTCTCGACGCGCCGCTGTCAGAGGGTTGATCTTCCCCATCTGACGCACAAGAACGTGTCACACAATAATCCTCCTTTCAGTAATAATCTCAAACTTTTTATCTGATCCGAATGCCAAGCAAACGTGACGGGCATGTCATAGGAATTACAACATTGCCTATTTTTGATAAATACATTTTTGGGGGAAAAAAGTGATACTCGGAAAATTAAGTCATATTTTTTGTTAGCTTTAAAATAAAGACTAGAGTAGTGATACCTGGATCCCAACTATTTTATTTTGTGAAACCATATATATTATAGTACTTTCACTTCAGCAATTTTATTTCGCCATAGTATATTTTTTCTCCACCTTCGCCCTTCACTGTGTGTAAAAATTTGTTAACAACACAGCTTTTTGTGCCATCTAGTGGTAGATGAGTCAAGTATCCCTTTACGCTTCACCTTACTGTGCTCCTCATTCATTTCCAATCGTGTCTCTTTTCCATTAACTGTAAGATTTGATTGGTCGAACCACTGAGGAAACATCACATGAAGTATAAAGATGTTATTCATAAACAGAGAACAATCTCAAGGCAGCCTTTTTTTCTTTCTTTCAATAATTGTCATGACTGCAGATAGTGATTTGATTTGACTTTTTTGCTGCACATTTTAATTCGCTGTTCATGTGCCTCACCAGATGCTGCTGTCTTGGTTAGCAACAGAGTTTTGATGGGTTGAGGAGTGAGCTGTTGAATAACATTTAGGAACTGAATTACATTTTTTTCCCCATTTTTTTTTGTTTTCCTCATATACCTAATAAGGTGTCCACTTCTGTGGCCTGAAAGAAAAGCAAACAAGCTCTGATGCCGTTTAAGGAAGGAACCGAGCGGAAAATCTCCCGTCTGATTGCCGTGTCTCTAAGAAAAGCCCGAGGCTGTGGTCTTTGGGCTCTCGCTGCGAAGGAAACTGAGCCCCTGGCTGTACTGTAATCAAGTCTGCAAAGACCCGCACCACCTTCTTTCATGACTCCCCCCCCCGGTGAGCACGCCGTTCAAAAATAGAGGCGCTTACATAAGAGCAGGTATCCAGTAGTAACTGTCCTGAAAATACCTCAAGGGGTGATTCACTAATGGCGCGCCGATTGACAAGTCTTCATTAACAATTATTTGTGTGACTACTACCAGATTTATGTAAGATGCACGCCGTCATGCATGAGTCACCGCCAATCCAGAGGGGGTCGTTGACCTTGAAACTGCAGGCAGACCCTCCAGGGATGAAATTGTCCTCCTTCCTGGTGGTTACGTGGTTGGAGATAGATACGTGTGAGACAGAGGCGGAACAACTACTCCACCAAAGTCAGAGTATTTCTGTTGTTGTTGTTGTTGGAACTTGAGGCTTGTCTCACAAGGAGGCGCCACAGTGAGTCACTCACATGATTTGTTTGGCGCCATTTTTAACACCGGATGCAATTTCACTAATTAATACAAATGGAAATTCGTGAACTTTTTTAATGAGTGATATTATACGATCGATAACATAGGAGGGGGATATCAAAAACAGGCTCTCAAGGACTTGGGTATCTCTCGGTCAGACACTTCAGGACAAAAAAAAAAAAAACGAAGCATTTTTTAAGTTCAGTTATATACAATACCAATTTTGATATCTTGGCAGAAAAAAGTCATCCGTAAAATAAACCCTCACGCAACGTAAACATGATAAATTTACCCGTCTGACCTCACCCGTCTGATGGTGATCAGGATGCGACCGTAAGAGTAGACCATGAGTACAAGCGGGAGCAGCAGACAGAAGATGAAGAGGCACAGCACGTAAGAGATGCTGCTGGGCGACTGCATGTGCCACTGGACCGAACAGGTGGTCCCGGGACCCTCGGGTCCATAGCTGCTCCAGCCCAACAGTGGAGGCATCGTCCAGAAGAGGGCATAGAGCCAGCAGCCCCCGATACACAACCAGGCCTTTCGGAAGTCTGACATGTCCACTTGGGAGGAACGCAGAACTGTGGTGTAGCGCTCGTATGACAGGACGGACAAGGATACCAGGGACACGATCCCTGGAAGAGAGGAGATCACATGCTGTGGGAGCTGCTGCTGTTTTGGGTAGCAATTGGGTCTTAAACATCTATGAACTGAGATCATTACACTTCCTCTTGGGAAAAGAGTGGCAGCTCTATCGTGCTAACCATGATCTTGCTAGCACTAGCCCGCCGCTAATACCATCTTATTGAAACTGACTACCTTCATGAAATGATGGGGGTGACTAACAAAGTAGTTTGGTTGTCAGTCAGTCAAGTAGCTAGCTAGTTACACTTCAAGAAATAACAGTGAGAAGTTTATATTAAGTGAATTGTTAGTTCAGTAACTATCTAACTATCCATCTTAGCTAACTTAAACAAATCAAAACATGACTTTTTATGGTTTGCGGTATGATTTGTGGCAGTGCAGGATTGATTGCTAGCTAAAACTGACTACGGTAACGAGTTACTGTTAGTTACTTAGCAAGTTCACTCATTATTTAACAAAGTTGCTCAGCGGACTCAAAACATTATGAATGATTTGCAGAGACACAAGTTTACTAGCTAGCTAAATAGTTATGTCACTTACTATTAACTAATTAGCTAAGACAAAAAATTAATTCTCACTGTGTCATTTGTGGAAGAGCAAGTTTGCTAGCTAGTCAACACATAGATTGACCGACTATGTAATTAGTTAAATTGGCAGGCTGACTCACCAGTTGCTTTTTAGAGAAAACTTTACTTCTTGGTTGCATGATTTTTGGTTGTGCAAGGTTGTGAGATAGCTAACTGGCTACCATTCTATTTAACTAATTGGCCTACTAAAAGAAATCAAAATATTAATTCTCGCGAAGCATGATTTATGGGAGTGCATTATTGCTAGTTGACTTGACCAACTATCCAACTAGTAAGTTTGCTAATTGCTCTGTTAAGCAAAGTCAGTGTTTTATTGAGCTAATGCACATATTTTAAATTTTTTGTAAAAATAAAACAAAGCAACTTTATTTTAATCTATTACCTTAACAGAAACGTCCCCATGAATAAAGGATCTCTAAGGTGGTTACTGATCCACATCGAAAGTCCAATTATTTTAGTATCACCGCAGGGTTTGCAACTGTTGCTACGGCAGCAAAAAAAATAAAAAAGATCAAGAAAAACGCCCATGGACCTATGTTGGGTGCCATTTTCAGCGGCCCCTGTGGTGCAGTGTCCCTCAGGTATCTATTCTTGGACGGCTCGTCTTCTCGTTATCGTCTGGCTGCTGTCTTTGAGTCTTTGAGCCTTTGATCCCGCACCGCTGCCTAATAATCTGAATTAAGGGTTCTGCTTCCACAGGTGCCTCTGAAAAAGCACCAGATGAACGCAAGTTTCTTTTCCTTCATGTCCACATGACTACACACTGGAGATGGAGCGCTTTACTCCAACAAAACCATCACAAGTCATCATCAACCTGTGACGTAACCTTTTCATCTCCCTCTGCTGAACTCTGTTATGTACCACGGGTGCGAATACGTGTATTGACTAAAGGTTAATCTAAACTAATATAACTAAAAAGTTAATATCTGAAGGATGCGTATAAAACGAGTAAAATTGTTTATTTGAATAATAAATTTACAGTTCTTTCTCATTGGGTATAATTAATTTGCTCTTGTTTAACTAAGCAATTATTTAATAAAATAGATTTAAATCTATGCAAAATGCTATATTTTAATTGAGTTATTTTATACAATAAATCAATTAACCAAAATTTTAAATTAATAAAATGCATTTGCATTCAACAATATTCAGGTGGAAAAAGACAAAATTCCTCTTCCATGTACGTTTAAGACAACCGTTGCAAACTGCTCCATGAATGATTTGTTGTAAATGTGTGTTGTTGTTTTTTTTTTTTTATGCCAGACACGCAAACTCCACTAGGAGAATCAGAACCGTTCTCACTGTATGGTGCATTTGTTGTACAGCCGCTGACTACATGCCCGCATTTCATTGTTTTCTCGCTTTTGAACTTGCTCCGAATTCGCAAAAGTTTACAAAATCGACTCACCAAAGAAGGAGTTTGCAAAGCCGTACCACCTGCATCCTAACTCTCCGATGAGCCAGCGTCCGTGCAGACTGGCGGCGAAGCTCAGCGGGGTTCCGAACGCGCACACCAGCACATCGCTCAGGTTGATGTTGAGCAGAATCACGTTAATGGGCGTCCACAAGCAGCGGAACCGAGCGAACACCAGCAGCGTCAGCGTGTTGTTGACGATGCCCGCCACCAGGATGACGCCCAGGCACACCGCCACCGCCGTGTGGCCGCCGCGGCTCAAGCCCCCCGAAGTGTCCGCTCCGCCGGGTCCGCGCGCGGTGGCCGGGGGGAGGCTGCTCTCCAAGGAGCTGAAGTTGCCGGCGACGCGGATGTGGACCACCATGGTGGGTGGGTGGGGGTCGTGCAGCAGTGGGGTCCTGTGCTGCTCAATGCTCACACACTTGAGAGTGAAAGAGATGAGTGTCATTTCCAGTCATGCACTCCCTGTAATGTATATATCTCACACGCACACACACTGGATCAAGCATTGTTCAGGGAGCGATCATGTGCGCTGTGGGAATGATCCAATTTCTTTGAATCGCTCTAAAAATGACATTGGTCGGAAGGGTTAGAGATGCGAGTGAACTTTTCAAAAACTTTTTGAGCAGATTCCGAAATCTGTTATCGTATTTTCTTAAGCACCCCATGTAATAATAATCATATAATAATAATATCCAATGGAATCATTGGAAATTGGTCATTTGCTGTTTATGTCATTTAAACGATATTGAAAATGAAATGCATTTTATGTTCTGTTTTCCCCTATATCATGATTTGAGGATGTAGTTATTTTGTACATTTTCAGATGTGGCTGTATATTCGTTTGCAATGTCAGAGGAAGAAAGACTCAAGTATCTGTTTAAGTTTATTTGGCTCGGTTTTTATGACGTGCCGAGGGATTCTCTCTCTCTCATTTTCTTTTTATATATATATTTGTGTCTTACAAGTCCATGTGGGCTGGGCACTTTAGTGTGTTACACTAAATAAAAAAAACATCCATCACCTGAGATGCATTTTTTCTCCTGAATTGTCAGCCCACGCCCCCTAATTGCCATTTTTGTAATGGGTTTTCAAAACGGATATTGTATATAACTGACGGGAAATAAAAATACCTGCATGGGGGCACTATAATATAGACACGCATCTAGCCTACCTTGATAAGGTGACGACAACTCTGTAAGATGCCGTAATATTCAAACTCTATTAATCATTCGTTGCAGAGGATAAAGAATATATGTTCGATTAACAGCAAACAAACAATTTGTTTTTCCTCATTTGACTTGCATAAAGTGCAAGAAGTTACCCAATCTGGTCTAGATGACGACTGTTTATTTCTTTACGCCGCATGCCAGGTAACAGTGAGGCTCTGTCAAAAGCATTCAAGTATAGGCCACTTGTGTGTACTCGTACATGATCAAGTACACATTTGGTGCGAACGCATATTTTATATAAGAGTGAGTTGACATAAATTCCACATTAATGGCAAATTTTATAACCACGTTCGGAAGGTAATCAAAAACGTGGGGTGTTGTGGTTGTCCAGTATGTGTAAATGCCGACTGCATTGCAGTGGAGAAATTTGCACTTCAAATTCACTTATGGAATCCATACAGTCCATGCAGTTTGCATTCTGGCGCGGCTTGTCTATGGGAAGTAATCAACACACATGCCACCTCATTGCCCTACAAACTGATTCAGTATTCTTCACATGTGCAAAAAAGAGGGGATTATTGTGGTCGGGCTGCAAGGCTGAGGAGTGCTCATCATTTAATAACATGGTGGTATTATAGCCTCCAGTATATCATTTTGAGACATAAGCAATGGCGTAGGTACCTGAAATGTGCTTTTACGTAAGGTTAACCATCACATAACGGCAGACCTCACTCGATCCACTTTTGTTTACTTGTTTTTCCACTTTTGATGCCATTTGCATTGTGTTTGTGCTTCCAAAGCAACTTATGTGATAATTCATACATGTATGTACTCTCGGCCAGATAACCAAGAATTGCTCAAATTATTTATTTCCTGAATTGGGAATATTCATTCATCATCACCCAGAAGGGTTTGCATGTGAATGCGAATGTTTAGCTGAGTAATGTTCAATAAATTAAACAATTCAGCAATCAGTTGATAAAGCCCATCTAGGGAGTGTATCAATTATTTTGTCGCTACTTCGCTGTTGGTCTCTGATTGCGCCTGAGCAACAAACCAAGAGAGTTTGCCATCTTGGATGTTGTCAGGTTAGCGTAGCACAAGCTAGCTGCTATGATGTAATGCGGATGGATTTAAAACTGCACAAAACGAAAAAATAAAAACTCCACTTCGAGTTGCACCATTGACCAGGATATGGCGAGGAATCCTGGGAGCTGAAGTAAAGCCATTTTAAACTTTTCTGTAGGTTGTTATTGCATACACTAAAGATTAATTTTCAAATAAAGAGCTTTTTGGTGGCGTATGGTGCAGATAAAGTGGTGTATAAGTACACTCCATTTACCATTTGAATCAAATTTGATTTTTTATTTGTTGGACAATGACATTTTTTCCGGCAAAAGTACAATGGGTAACACATTCAAGTCGGAACTTAACGTCAACACAAACAGCAAATGAGGATTTTGGGTGCGAGTCCGAGCTCATGTTCATGTAGAAGCCATTTACAAAATATCTGCCTTCTTCATTTGTTTCCTTCAACTTAAAATAGTCATACTAACTAAATTATTTCAAATTTCACATCAAATGACAGAACATGTCACCGCAGTTAACGTTCAGCCTTTTTCATACATATTTATATATATACATATTTATATATATATATATATATATATATATATATATATATATATATATATATATATATATATATAAATATATATTTTGCTTATTTGTTTCATGTTTTGTCATGTTTTCCCTGCATCCCTTTTTTCAAGTCATGTCTTCTCGTTAGGGATTCACCTGTTCCCACCAACCACTCCTGTCCAGGTGTGCCTCGTTAACTCGCCACTTTGTTGGTTTTGAATTTCCTGGTTTCTGTGAGTCTTTCTTGGTTTGTGTGTTTCTATTGTTAGGCAAGTTATTCTAGTCATGTTTCCTATTGTGGTGAATTTTTTTCCTTTGTTTATGTCTTAGTTTGTGCCTATCTTAGAAACTATATCAACACTTAACAAAAAGAATCATACTCGTTAAGCCAAACACAAGGGGCAAAAAGGTCCAGACAATGCAAGCAGCCATGATGATTCGTTGCGGTGGGGGGGGGGGGGGGGGGTCTGTTATGATGAGCTTCCTCTATGTCCTCTGTCAAGCAGAAAATAGGTTAGAAGATGATCAGTCGTGATGGGTCCAACGACACCGAGGCGTCGATGCGCGCGCCGAGCTTCCCGGGCAAACCCCGTGTCGGTGCGCGTACCGCTTTGAGAAAGTCACGTGACCATTACCAGAATCGTGTCGACACAGCGGTCGCGCGCCAAACTGTGTTCATAAGGAAGCGCATCTGTCAACAGGATGGACGCTCAAAACAAGCATCGAGTTATTGGCGCGTTACTTTGCGTTAAATATCCGCAAGATGGAAGACGTCACTGTTGATGCGCACTCAGAGGTGCAGCGCTACATGTCAGCAGGACACGTTGCACGTACGGAAGACCCGCTCTTATACTGGAAGTCCATGGAGGCAACGTTCCCTCACCTATTTATATTTGCCACACAGGCGTTGTGCACACCGGCCTCTTCAGTGCCTTGTGAGAGGATCTTCTCAAAGGCGGGGGAAATTGCCTCAAAAAAAGAAATAGACTGAATAACAAAACGCTGGAGAAACTAATTTCTTTTGAATAAAAATCTTTAATTACAATGAGTCCATTGTCATTCACAACACTTTTATTGTTCACTTAATTTATCAACTGCATCTTGAATATCAAAGATTTTTTTTATGAAATTGCGTGTATGTAAAAATAATGTGAAAGCAAATGCCTGATCAGAATAAGAATCAGAAATCCCTTTGTCATTGTACTCAAGTGTGCAACGAGATTAGAGAGCTCCCCTCTCCAGTGCAATACAACAATAATTCAGTTAAATATATAAATTAGATAAATAAGAGAGTAATTAGGGCGATGGAAAGTAATACGAAATAGGATATATAAAAACACATCACGTCGCTAATCAATGGAATTGGATCAAATTAGTTTGACAGATCAGTGTCAGATGACCCTGTCAAATGTTTCCTGCAAGTCCACCAGGTGTCAGTATTCAGCAACACAGTGTCAACACAGTGTCAATACATTGTGTCACTGTGTCGAAACGATACAGGATGCCTCATCTACCCATCACTAATGATCAGGAAAAGTGTCGAAATAGCAGCCCAATTTGATGGCCATCTCTATCTGACACTTTGCTGCTGGAGGTGCTAAAACCGTGGGCATTCATTGAAGCATGATGATGAAGCTATTGATCTCCCTGCAGCAGCTGATGGTTTCCATTCAACTCTACAAATTATTGGATCACACTTTAGAAGTGTGTAAGTGGCTGTAAAAAAGGCTCCAGCTCTACCACAGGTATACAGTGGACCCCGTCATATTCTCCGTTTTGCATCCGTAGATTCACCTATTTGCAGATTCTTTTTCTCCAATTTATTAAAATATTAAAATTGTATATATATATATATATATATATATTAGTGCTGTCAAGTGATTAATTTTTTTAGACGAATTAATCACAAAATAATTCCATGTTTCATTGCAATAAGTCACATTTTTCAACTACTATTTTTTGCGAGGCTTGTAACAGATATTTACTTGACTAATATCTTGGAATTGATGCAAAATCACCAAATATGAAGTATATTTAATTGTTTTAATAGCTTTCTTTGATTCTTGAATACGATCTAAATGGAGACATCTTTACCCGAATTTTTCTTCGAAACATTTCTCAAAACTGCCCACAAGCTCCACACTCCAGCAATGTTGGTTTGCAAGTTTGTTCTGAAACTTGCTAAAGATGTACAGCTAATATGGCACAATAATTGCAAAGTATCCAAAATATTTTTTATGTATATGAAACTCAGTTAATTGAGTTAAAATATTTCACTGAGTTAAAAAAAAATGGATTAATCACCTGAGTTAATGCTTTAATTTTTACAGCCCTAATATATATATATATATATATATATATATATATATATAATGGTTTTTTTTTTTTGCTTTTTGTTTATTTTGGGGGAGGTGAAACAGCATATGTGGAAAATTCTTATTGGTGGTACACCCTATCATTTTGGCCCTGGTCCTGTAATGCTACGTAATCCACAGTATAGCAAGATAGGGAACTCAGACTTCCTAATTGTTGATAATGATAGAAAAGAAACAATTTCCTTCCAGCGTCAAAAAGTCACTCAACAGGTTGGGTTCCTTCCTGTCGTCGCATGCTGAGGTGCTGAAGTCATATCGGTGACAATGAGTACAAGGAGAGAAACAAAAGTTTCTAATGATAATAATGATGATGTGTCAGACGAACGCTCGCCGCATGTGCTCCTTAGTACCAGACGTTGTCCTAATAGAGAAGGCACATATGTGAAACCATCCAAGGTAACTTTAGTCTATATAAACTGAATTAAAGAAACCACATTAAACAATAACAACTTCATAATCCATTTGATGCTACTCTGGTTTATTCATAATTTGTGTGTTAGTATGCTTGCATTGACAAATTATTTGGTTCTTCAATGTTTGGGGTCCAGATATATCTTACAATCGATTTATTTTCCAAAGAAACCCTAATTTTTCCAACACAGATTAAACCTAACTAACTGCTCCATGAACTAAGGCTGCACTAATTAATTTAATAATTTGAAATAATTCATTGACATGTAATGTTCAAAGTAAATTTCTGCCTTGAAGCTTCCCTCTTGGCGAAAGGGCTCGCTAGTGAACAGCCAGCCAACTCTACACTCTCCCTCGCTGGCACCCACGTCACTCACCATGCCAGGCGGCATCTTTTAAAGTCATACATGCTCAAAGTCACGGATTATTGTTATTTTTATACCATACGCACCTTATTGTGAGTAATAACGTGAAATTGATAGCAGCATATTTTTTTGGGATTACAAAAAGAAAATCATAGTGTAAGTGTTATGCTATTATTGCCAATGTTTAGTGAGTGAAGAAAGTGAAAAATACAACTTTACCATTGTAACATTCAGCCTGTTATTCGGGAAAAGACACTTATTTGCACGAAAATGATCTCACTAAACTGACTTGAAGAAATAATCTCCCAACACCTGCGGCTTTGGTTTGCATTTAGCAGTCATTCACATAAACTCCTTTATTCTCAAAACACAACTCCGAAAACAGAAAAAACACACAAAGTAACTATTTTCTTGACATGAGGTTTTCTTACTGCTAAAACATTCATTGATATCGTAATGATAAAGGCAGTGGTACAGAAATGAAAGTATTTTGAAGGAACATGACAAATAAATAGCTTGAAGGGAAAAAAACATTTTTGCTCTCATTTGAAGGGCTGTTTGTTATCTGCATATTTGAGAAGGGTTTGAACTTTGAACACAGGCAATGAAAAAAAAATACCAGATCTTCAGTAGGTAAGAAATAAAAAAATAGAAATGGCAAAAAGATAACACCGATGCAAAAATACTGCTATTTCACAACAAAAAATATGATGTCACGTTTCTGAATACCGATTCCAATGCTTCAATGTGTGCAGATTTTTTTTATTTCATTTTTTTGAACGTGAACAGTTAACATGGAGCTCATTGAAAAATTCATGAACAGTAATTAGTGTGAGGCTAAAATTAGACAAGAATGTGACTCTCCTGGCATCGGGAAAATCCGCGAATAAGTCACGTTCCTTTACGGGTTTCAAACTGAGTGGAAAAGTTGCATTGCGTAGTCCGAACTTTGCTGTATTCCAATTTCGGCAACAGCAATTAGACAATTGGTGCAAAGTCGATTCTGGTGGACTGCATTCTGGTTGATCCCAGATGAGTAAAAGCTTTCATGGTTTCTTAAACTTTTTGTGTCCATATTCCCAACACCAATTACACATAACCATCATTATTTGCCACAGGAATGAAAGATCTGTCAATTTTCAAGAAAAAAAAGCCGTACATTCACAATACTTTTTTTGTTGTTGAGAAAAACACATTGGAATCGTAAGAGCATAACGTTTTCTTTTTTAAGAAAATATAAACCTTAGTCTTTACAAGTACCAAAATGTCTTTGCCAGGAGTAAAAGACAAAAGATAAATTTATAATATATTATAAAAGTCAACGTTTAGCAAGGTAAGAAAATCTATTATTATCAAGCGTTTTATTCTAGAAAAAATCCATTTATTCTGCAAGGAATACGACGAAAGTATATTATTGAAAAATACACCTTTTATTCTAAAAAAAAAAAAAAAAGAGATTCTTGTGCTACGTCAATCATATCAGAGCTTTTAATTAGCCCAAACTAAGGCAGGGAAGAGTAATTGGTGTATTATGTTTGTATGTGTATTGGCACGTCAGTCTCTAGGTATGTCCTCATTTATAATGACACAACATAATAATTAATTGCATATCCTGCTCACCCCCAAGCTACAGTTTACGGACCCCCGGGCACCCTATTTCAAGAACAACGTAACAATAGTTTATTAGCAGGGACAACAATGACTTACAATGTTTACTTTGATGATGCTTCTAATTCTGTCCGTTTTGGAAGGTTTGATAGCCTCCCAAGAAGCCTGACGGAAGATGCTGTATTGCATACGAAGGCTTACCAGGCTCAAAGCCTCCAGCGGGCTCCACAGAGTCTCTAAATCCTTGAGGCACCATCCAGTTGGACAGATTTTCCCCCTTGGAACCGGAGGCCACGCCGGGCCCCATTTCGGCGCGGTCCCCGTGCAGGAGGTTGAGCAGGGACGAGGCGTACTGCTGCCCGGTTAAGCTCAGGTCTTCCACAGAATACGCGGTGGACGGCAACACCGACGTGTCCCCGGTCCTGCCGATGAATGATGAATGCCACGACCCGGCGTGGTCGTCGGCGGGGCCGAAAGCCAAGTGGCGGCCCGCCATGGACACAGGCTCGGCCAAGTTGGCGGGGCAAGTGTTGCTATCTTCTGAT
This sequence comes from Idiotropiscis lumnitzeri, assembly GCF_059441095.1. Lineage (NCBI taxonomy): Eukaryota > Metazoa > Chordata > Actinopteri > Syngnathiformes > Syngnathidae > Idiotropiscis > Idiotropiscis lumnitzeri. The sequence goes on along the minus strand of NC_142394.1, from coordinate 22,321,003 downwards.
GGGGAACAAGCACTCAAAGTTATGAACTTACAATAACTGTCAGTCTCTTATGTCTCTGATTGCCAACTACAGTGGAATGTGACATACAAATGGCATTCATAGATTCACATATTCTGGATTTTTTTGTGTTAGATATCCAATGTTTAAAAAAAACTCTTTTCTTTATTCTGCTTAGGCCGCAGCAATAAAAGTAGTGCTTTGACACCATCCGGTGGCATTTGGCGCTAAAGAACTATGTTGAATTGAGTTGGGAGTTTTGTTTGGACAAAAGTAGTGTTTTCAGGCATTCTATGACATCTTAGTGCCAAGAAATAGCATCAAAATGAGATGAGGAGCTTCATTTAGTCAAAGCTAGTGCTTTGCTGCCATCTTGTGACATCTTGGTACAACGGAACTATGTTGAAGTGTGTTGAAGAGATTCATTCAGACCATCGCAAATTGGTGCTGACAAACAATGTTGAAGTGAGTTCAGTAGCTTCATTTAGACAAATGTAGTGCTATGGTGCCATCTTGTAGCATTTTGGTTCAAGTGAATTGAGGAGCTTCATGAGGTGCTATATTGTGATACCTTGATGCCAAGGAATTCTGTTGTGAGTTGGGGTGCTTCATTTAAAAAAAAATGTAGTGTTTTGCCGCCATCTTGTTGCATCTTGCTACCAAGGAACTATGATTAAGTGAGTTCAGGAGTCCAAGGATGCGTTAAAGTGAGTTGAAGAGTTTCATTTAGACAAAGGTCGTGCTTTTCCTCCATCTTTTGGCATCTTGACGCGAAGGAACTATGTGGAAGTCAATTGAGAAGCATCTTGTTGCCAACAAACTGTTTGGAGGGGAGTTGAGCATTTTAATTGAGACAAAAGTAGCGCTTTAGTGCACTCCTGTGTCCTCTTGGTGCCGTGGAACCATGTTGAAGTGAGTTGAGGAGCTTCATTTAGACAATAGTAGTGCTTTGTTGCTACCTTGTGACATCCATGCGTGTCTGAAACAAATTACTACTTTCCTATTACCCAGGGCTTTGGCGCCATCTCGTGCCATTCTAGTATTTTACGCAATTAGCCAATATGAATTTATAAATAAGTGTTTTTCACAATTTATTGACTCTCGTTTGTTCTTCTTTCGTTGCCAGCAATGTGTAGTGTCTGGCAGAACAATTAAATGTTCTTCCACTAGAGGGCAAAAGTCCCAGTTAACCCACCATACAACAGAATAATAGCAAAGTGTTCAATTTTTCCCCTTTTGTCTCGGCTGGCTTACCCAACTTGATGTTTTTTCGCATTTTTTTGGCCTTTGCAGCCGGCACGTTGTCTTTGGCATCTTTGCTGAGAGCGCGGCTGAAGTGAGCGTCCACCATGCTGCCGATGTCGCCATGGAAGTACCTGAGGATCACGCTGCGGGAGTGGCCCTCCACCTTGACGGCCACCGGACTGTCCATGCCATCCTCCATGGGTCAGCCGCCACTGAAAAAGAAAATATCCATTCCAAGGTCAATTTAAAAAAAAATAAATATATATATATATATATATATGTATATATATATATATATATATATATGTGTATATTATATATTTTTTTTAATTTTTGTTTTTTGCAATGTTATGCTCGGTATTGCCCAACCTTTATTGAGCCAAGGCACATCTTTCAATTGTTTTTTTTTTGTTTTTTTGGGTATAAAGTGATAAGTTGGGATCATGGCTGAAGATGGTCAGTCAGATGAAATGGTTGAATTAGCAACTGCGATTAGTGATTAATATAACCCATAAAAAAATAAAATAAAACAATTCTCAAATAATTATTATAAAATACATATCATTATTTCAAACAATAAATGAATATAAAGGTAACTTATACCTTCATTTCTATTTTACATCTGTAACAAGTGTTTGTTTGAAAAATATATCTACATTTTAAAAAATAAAAAATTCTAATAAGCAACATTTCAGCCCTTCAGCACCGCATGGCTCAGGTACTAGAATGATCCGTGAATGATTACTACCCCAAAGGTTGTGGGTTCAATCCTCAGCTCTTGTGACCTTGTGTCCTTAAGCAAGCAAGCAATTGTTTTCCTTTTGCCTTTGTTTTGTCTTGGTACCTATCCCTGCTGGTATTTTATCGATGTATTGTATTGTTTTTCTTTTGTCGTTGTTTATACTACACAGCGGTAAGCACTTCGGTCAACTTTACGCTCTCCAAATAATTGAATTGGATACTACTACTGCTAGTACTACTACGGTACGACTATTTCAACCACAAGTTAAAACTTTTGTAACTGTGTCTCCTTGCTGAAGGCCAACAAAAGCTAAGACAACAGTCTGGCAACCGCATGAATATGGTTTAAACTTCCAGCGCGGGACGAATGAGTACGCAAATAGAAATGAAGAAACGATCAATGCTATCACTGTACGACATTTTTGTTGTTGTTGTATCCAATCACATCCATGCTAAAAAAGTCACATATGAATTTGTCTTACCTGACCAAAGGTGAACAACAAGCGCGTCGCGTCGTTACTTTTACTGCAAAGTTGATGTGTTCACCGACATGAGCAGCTGCCAAAATCTCTTGAAGATTTTGTCGCTCGGCTTCACGTTAACCTGTCATTGATCCGGTTAAAAAAATGACAACGCACGGTTTTTATGTCGTATAGTGGAAAGCCCAAACATATCTCTTCACTGATGGGATATGTAAGCTTGAGAAAGGGTGTGTGAGGCTTCTTATGCGCAACTATGAGCAGAATGTCATCCAGCAAGTTGAGCCAGAATCCCAGACTCAAGGCAAAACATTTTTTAAAAACCCCTAACTCTATCAAAAAAGCATTGGTTGTGCAGACACCCCCTGCAGATAACTGATTAAAAACGAGAAAGCCTCCGTGATTTTTGGAAAAGAAATGGAAAGTCTTAGTAATCAGCCAGTAAATATGGCTCGACAACCGTGATAGTTCTGCAAATGACTTGTGTAATTGTTGCGCTGTGGTTTGGCAGCTTCTCGCAAATAGCTCGCATGTTTGCCCATTCCCATGTACAGCCATAAATTGTAAAACAATGGACATTTGACTTTATTTTTTTTAAGTCAGAGTTAGAAATATTGAGTATATTATTCTTGAATCAGGGGAATGCCAATAAAGAATAAAGGAATCGTAATATTCTTAGATGACAAGGGTAAAATCTCCAATTTGGGCACAAACAGTATGCCCAGCAAAAATACAAGACTAGAAAGCATGCTCGTCAAGAATCTTGGGAAAACTATGTTTGATGCAGTTATTACATTCGCCAATAATTAGGGCGAGAGCTTGTTAGATATGAGTAGTTTTATCCGAAAAAAAATGGTTTTGCACGAGTCACAGAATAGTTGCGATATTGGTCATGAAATAGGCGGGAAGAATTAAGGAATAGTTAATTGGTTCATCAAAACTCAGGGAGAAAAGTCTTAGAAGGGAATTGCAAGGGAGTTGTGAATGTTAGTCAAGTAAAAATGGAAAAAGTATCATAGACAAGAATCGGGGAAAAGTAAATATATGAGTAAAAAATCAGGGAAAAATGAAGTATTTTTGATTCAGGGACAAGCAAGTGTGCTTTTCATCAATAAAGGAATTTTTACAATAGTCAGGAATCATATGAAATTATGTTGTACAACAATCGGGGACTAGGAAATTTGCGAGCCAATAATCAGGTTCGAAGTATATTCGACAAGTCTCAAAGAATAGCAAATATGGTCTTAATAATTCCGTGATACTTGTCTGTGTTAGTCCAAAAATCAGGAAAAGATTATGTTAGACTAGAATCGGGGAATTGCCTTTGAGCGAAACAGGCCTGGGAAAAGTAAATTAGAAGAGAAATGGTGCCAGTATTCTGTGATGTTAGACAAGAATCAGTGAAAGCACGTTTGACAAAAATTTAGGAACGGCAAGTCTACAAGTCAAGAAACAGGGGAAAAGGCGGTGTATATATTTTGGAGACACACTTTGGTCAACCACTTTGCAATAAAGTAGGAGTAACTATCCAACAAATTAGACATGATTCTAATTAATGTTTGCAATGTTTTGTTTTTATTATTAGTAGGGTAAACATGGATACACACGATAAGTAAAATTGACGGAGAGATGTTTCACAGCTTTCAGACATTAAGTACAAAAATACAACTTTTCACCATGCTTCCGTCACATTTTAATTCACAATTAGAATAAGTGAATAGCTACTCGTTAAGCACAAAGTCTTAATGCTGAAAAGAACTGAAATGCATTGTGGGATTGGAGTAAAATTTAATTATGTGGTCACTTGTTTATTTTAAAAACTCAAGCTAAGAGTGAAATTTCGTAATCTCTTTTTTTCTGAATTTCAGGGCTATTTTTGTTGCTCTCTTCCCTTTTACAGAAACAGACACGAAGCTGCACTTCTTCCATCCTCACAGTCAATGTTTAGTGTTTCCCGACTGTGACTGAGCCAAGGCACATATTTTACCTTACAAAAAAAAAAAATCTCATGGCGCAACCACCAAACAAAAATGTCACAAAAAGCACACAAAGACCGGTTAATTATATAATGTACGTTCTAGTGGAAGAGCATTTAATTGTTCTGACAGTCAATATTCCTACCTGGTAAAATTACAGTGGTGCCTTGAGATACCATTGATGTGGATTAGAAGTTCAGCGAAGATACAAGCCGTTATTCGGATGACTTTTTGCTTTGACTTACGAGCAAAAAAATTCAAATAAAGTGCCACATGGTGGAAGTAAACAACTGAATTTGCTAACAAGAAGCAGCAGTTTGGCATATTTTGAACAGTTTGTGCAAAAAAAAAAAAAAAAAAAAAAGACGATTCAAGCCGTTTATCGCAACTCACAAGTTTACTCGAACGAAGTAACACACGTATACCTAAAACAACCACATTGCTTAAAGTCCGCTATCTTAAAGTCCGCTAGCTTAATGCTAATGCTAACACCTAATTGACAACAACATTGACGGGCTAAATATTAGCATGGATAGTTGCGGTGTTGTAACCCTTCAAGCATATGAGTGTTTTAAGTTACAAGTGTGTTCACGGGATGAAATCAACTTGTATCTCAAGGCACCATTGCAGTTGAACAAAAAAAAAAAACTATGTTTGTCGTACATATATCCTTTTTCCAACGATAAATTCCCCGGCAAAGCAAGTTTAAGGCATCAAGTCGAAGCACGGGTGAAGCCTGCTTACGCCCCCTTGTGGTTTGTTGCGCCAGTGTTGGACTCTGAAGTGTTCTTGAGCGAGGAGGTTTTGACGGAGGAGCCAGAGTTAATTAGATTCTCCTTCCAGCGGTAAACCCCCGCTGTCGCGCTCAAGTCTGTAAACACAAAACCTGCAAAGCGGGCCTCAATTACACACCCGGCGCGGAACTCATTTCATGGAGGAAAAAAGTAGACTACCTGGAGGGTCAGCACCACAACGCAAATGAATTCTCCATTGTTTCCGCACGTTTTCTTTCATCAGACAGTGGAAGACAAAAACGAAGAACCCTGCAATAGAGAGAAAAAAAAACATTCCCACTTTTGAAATGAAGCAGCGCCACTCAGACAATTTTCATCTGTCACCTTAAATCACACTTGTGAAAAACGCAGCTGTCCTCACACGGATGCTTTTTCCACAACAAAAGGTGCGATTTTCATTTAAATTCATTGTGGAAGGTGCACAATTTAGGTTATTTTTATTCCTACTGCAGTGGTTCTCTAATGGCCCTGACGTCTTAATAAGTTGGGGGTCCCCAAAAGTATTGCCACAGTTAACTTGAAAAAGTTTACTCATTACTTGACTTTAAAAGTTACTTTACTGATGAATTGATTTGAAAAGGAAATAATAAATACAAGTTGCTTGATTAGTAACATTCGATCACGCTGAACATAAAAATCACAAAAATGATTACTATTTAATTGCACCAAACACCAGATTTTGAAAACCCCGAAAAACGTTTATCTGTCTTGTGTCAGGCCATTTTCTTTTTCTGATCTTCAATTCTGAAGCGTTTGGCGCAAACCACCACTGCTAACTGTTTATAAAATTCCATTCCCATTGGAGATTACCTGATGGCCAATCAAGTCAATTTTGTAGCAGAAAATGTTAGACAATCAGTTTAAGCCTTTCGTAGCTTGGAAACACAAAAAGTTTACGTCTCGGCACCAGCTTTCTGTCTTTAAAATCTATCTGTTGGTTTTTATCTTCACCTTGCAGCACGTTGAAGATGGTGAACAGGTACATCATGGCCACTTTGCCCGGTCCAAACGAGAAGAAGCCCATGATCCAAGTGAGGCCAAGCAGAACGGTGAGGCTGGCCACCGCCCTCAAGTCCTGCACTGGGCTGCGACGACTGGTCGACGCCTTTTTGTTGGCGGCCATCCGCCGGATCTGAATCAGAACCACCACGAACACGGATGCGTTGCACAACAGCACCAACAGGATGAACGTCACCACCGTCACGTAGAAGAAGATGTCGTCCTGCAGCCAGCAGCTAGGTACAAAGGCACAGCCAGACATGACATGGGGTTAGATCAATTAATTATGCGCACAATATCAAATATTGGGATAATGAGTGCACAAAATGCTGAATTGTGCCCAAAAAAATATTTAAAAAAATAACCCTCAAATATCAAAACCATATGGGTGGAACTGATGGTAATTTTATTTTTCTGGGGGCTAAATATCTGAAATAAGAAGATAACAAGCGAAAAGGGCACGTTACATCCAGGTCAAAAGGGATGGTGCTTGAGCACCACTTGGCGTGCACGTGCCTGCTGTTGGACATGAAACAATTTTGCTGAAAAAAACGTGTCTGCAGCCTAAAGGATTTTTTCATCCACTGCAAAAGGGCAGGTGCCCGAGCACCACTTGGCGTGCACGTGCCTGCTCTTAGACATGAAAGTATTTTGCAATTTGAACTCTCATTGTTTACAGTGTGTTCCACAGAAATTGTAATCTAATATCTGACGCAAACTTAAGTGTTGTAGTTGGGAGTATTTACAATTGGTCGGTAGGTTTACTCTGCGCTGCAGCCACTGTGATTTGACTATTAGTGTTCCCGTAGGCGTTTATGTCAATGGCCAGCACCAAGCAGACAATGACCAGAGGAACGCCTGTAAGCACAAAACAAGAACAAACACAATTTTTAGAACGTACATTGTTGATATTTTAACAAAAAACACTACCAGATTTGATCAAATGAGCTGAAGGAAAAAGAGCTAATAAAAAATACCCAAGTGTTTTCAACACTTTGACTTGCATTTTAATTGATGAAAATGCAAAAAAAAATCAAATTTGGTTGATTGATTCCATTTTTTTTTCTTGAAAAAAAATATTGAAAAATGACTGCCGATCAAGCTCTGCGGCCGACGATTTGTTTTTTTTCCCTCGACTTAAAAAACTTAACAGCCAATGATTCTATAGGCCAAATATTTCAAATATTGTGAATACATCTTCAAGAAATGATCGGTAAATCGTCCGCATGTTTGTAGTCTGATATTTCTCATCTTTTAATGACATTTCTCAGACTATGTCATCTTTTCCTTACCCCACCCAACAGCGCAGAACTTGAGGATGTACGCGCGCACGTAAGTGTTGAAGACCTTGACCAGGGCGAAGTACATGTGGACGGCCTCCAGGGCCATCCAGGTGAAGGAAGCCAGCAGGAAGTAATGCAACATGGCGGCGGTGATGATGCACAAGCTGTAATCGCTAAAGGACGAGAGCCACGAGTCCAGCAGGAAAAGCAAGTTCAGTCCCAGCAAAGCGGCCGACAGGTTGATGAGAATTTTCGACGGGTAGTCACGGCGAAGCTTTCTGGAATCAGGTGAATGGCATAAAGTGTTTTATTATACTATTGTACGCATTATGCGACTTATTCGCACAAATGACCCAATTTCATTTCTGCCGTGTGATGACTCACTCAAAAGCGAGGTAAGTGAGGAGAGTGATCCCCAAGAAGACGGCAGATATTCCGCAACCAATGTATGAGATCACGCTTAAAATGTAACTGTCAGCCTCACTGATGGGAGTTCTGGAAACATCCTGAATTCAAAACAAAAATGTTTGATTAAATAATGTTTCGGCATAAATACATTTCTTGGAGACCAGTGAGATTCCTGATGATGTGGTAGTACCAAATCATGAAAGGGAAAAAAAATGCGATATAAGTTTGACTGGTTTGAACTCCCTCTGTGTGACAATCGAAGTTTATTTCCCTAGCAATTCCTTCCTACATAAAAATTACACATCCAGTATGAGTGTTGTTCCCATACCGATACCAGTATCGGTATCGGTACTGATACTGCCTTAAAACACTGGTATCGGATCGGTGAGTACCTTCCAGTATGGTCCCGATACCGGCTATCGACATTTGGTATCATGCTTCAAATTCTGACGTCTATGTTCATTCGTCCGGAATGTAAAATATTCGGGGGGTTAAAAAAATGCATTTTCATATTCACAATTAAACATAAATCTGCTTCAAATTTCAATCAGATGTAATCTTATGACCCAGCGAAGATGAAAAAGAAAACCATAAGTGATATAAAGTGATCAGAGCATTTATGCTGTGACGGTGTTAGGTTGGTCATATTGAAGATTTGATTTTTCAAAAGTATCGGTAAAGTATCGGTATCGGCCGATACTTCGGTATTGGTATCGTGACCCATAAAGTGGTATCGGAACAACACTATCCAGTGCGACTCACCAGCAGCACGGCGAAATGTGTGAGGTGCTCACACAGACAGCTGGTCTGATCAGGCGAAAGAGTCCAAGTTTCACAACCGAGGCTGCTCCATCCACCCAGCCCACCTGACACACGTACAAACGCGCACACGCATTATTTAAGTGGCTTATCAGCTGCCAGGCAAATTCCTGCACTTTTATTGCATTGTTCTACCAGGAAGCTCCGTTCATCTCACAGTAGACCTTCGAGTTACTCACTATTGGCTTGGAAATCCCAAAACACACACAGGATCTTGTCGTCATTCTAAAAAAAAGAAAAAAAACAAAGTCATGTAAGTTCTCCTCTAAGACATTTTGTGCTCATCCTTGTGTGTGGTGAATACTGCATGCCTACGGTCTCACTTGTTTGGCTTTGCGATGACGTAGCGTGATGACTACCCTCTCGCTGTCATTCAGGTTGCTAACGTGGCTGCCGTTGATGCTTGCGGACACAATGTAAGAATTCAACATCAAGTTGCTGTCCGTTGTTGCGTTGGTTGTTTGGGGGTCCTGTCGGCGATACCAAAAGGGTGATTACAATAAACCGCAGGTTCCGACATAACTGCTTCATTTCACTGTGCCTGCTCAATTTTTCCAAGACTAATCATGAAAACAGACAGAATGTTCGGGCAAATTTGTAATATGGCAAAAAAAAATAATTCTGTCCCACACTCCAGCTTCACGTCTCCTCCGTAAGCATACAGCTTCTGGCTAGCGGATGTCACAGATCAATTGCATCATAATTATCTTATTCTATGATTAGTTTAGGATTACTTGTGTTCAGTAAAAAAAAATAAATAATAATCTGGTAAAGAGAAGTTCCATTCCCTGGCTGAAGCGTTCGGCAGATGCTTCACTCTTCGTCACTGGTGATAGCTCTGACGAAGTCTTCTCTTTACCCGAAAAATAAAATTAAAAAAATTAAAAATCTAAAATTTAGCAGACGTCTTGGCTAACAATATAGCACAAAGTAATACGGATTTTACGTGTTTCTTTTTTTTTCAAAACAAAATAAAAAACCAAGGTACGTACTGAACGGGGATTTTTTTATCATAGCATTTAGTTTCACTGTTACAACCTCCGCCCTGAGGTCAACCATAAGAGCAATTTAGCCCACAACGAAAACAAGTTTGACACCCTTTGCCTTGTATAAAGAGACAGTGCCATAAAGTGTTTAATTAATGTCTTAGTAAGTTCATTTGTATGTAGTACGAGAGAGATAAGAGGACAAAGTTCTATCATATATCTTGTAAGCTAATGATCATTGTCCAGAAAGATAGTTGTGTAGTAGATACAACACAAATTGTGCCAAAGCTAGCTGCTAGCTTACTTAGTTAGCAATATGGAGTCAACATGGTCAATTCTTAGAATGCTGTAAAAAAAACGCAGAATAGAATCAACTTGGACAAAAAAAAATAATAAATCACGCGAACATACCAGGAAGAGGTCTTGTGTTCCATAGAACTGAAACTGGACACGAGTTTTATTCCTCTGTCCCGGTGGTAGAAAATTGTGGAGAGTAGAGGGCAGGGATATGGTCGCATTTGCTTCTGGGATTGGTTTGCCCTCAAAACTCTGGTTGACAAGTACCTAAAATGCAAATTATTCCTCATTAGAATTCGAAATGTATGAGAGAAAATGAAGTTTTTAGTCGGCTGTGAGTTACATTTGGCTCCTGGAACGAAGAAATGGACACTGCTGTGAACGTGAGGCCGTTGAATCCCTCGGGATCCACGTCGATCATGGATAGAGCCAGTGAAGGGGCGGTCAAACTTAGCAAATCATTTGGAAAATCCATAGTGTTGCCCATTTTATCAGTCAGATTCAGGATGCTAGTTTTGCAAAGGGAGGGATGAATAAAACAACAAGTAGAGCTCATGGTGAAAAAAAAATGTCAGTTCAATGTCATAAAAACACAAAACTTCATTTTTCTCCCAGCGAATGAACACCTCTTGGGAGGGTATCATTTCTGAAAACTTAAGTCATGAGCCCCCTTAGCTTACTCAGTAGCGCCCCCTGGAAATAAAAATAAATAAATTAGCCCCCAATACCAATTTTAGTAATGGACACAAAATTGAGTTGACGTGTCTCATCATGACAGCGCCCTTGGAAAAAGTTCCAGGACTAAAATTGAACAATAAAGTTGTCAACTTAGTTTTTTAAGCAGCCATTTTAGACAAATTCCAGGGAATTTGCTGAAATAAGCCCTAATCGTAAGAAAGTATCCTAGTGATACCATAAGACATTTTGTGATCCATGATTTACTACAAATAAAGTTTTCACATTTAACTATCTATACCAGTGATGTATTGTGCCAAAAAAGAACAAAAACAAAATCGATGGAAATTCACCAAGGGACTTTAAAATGACTTTTTTTAAATTAGACAAGCGTATGTCTTGATCAAATGAAGTGCCTGGCCTCACTTTAACATGATTCCTTGTCACCAAAGAAATAGAATCAGATTCGCTTCATTGTCATCGCACCACTGCGGTTCTCGGACACAACCCGTCTAAGGGTCACCTAAAAAAATAATGACCGGCATCTAATGTCCGTCAAAGTTTGATGATTCGGATTGTTTGCAGCCTTCGCGAGCTTCTATTTTCCATACCTGCCAGCCACCGGGGTCATGTCCGTGTCGGAAATCAAGATGTCGGAGAAAACATGAACGATGTTGTCGCCGAGTGCCGGCGTGACGGTGGTGACGTTCACCACCTGGTTGAGTTTCTCCACCACCGTATTGAGCTCGGAGGGAGGAATCTGTGCGGCGTTCCCCAGCGTGGCGTTTACAAGGTCCTGGATGATGTCCACCACTTCAGCAGCATTATCTGAAGAGACAACAGCGCACAAAGGTGAAATTCACACTTTCCCTTCATTGCGTTCGATTTGCAAAGACTCAAATGAGAATGAGTCCGATGGAATTTGGATCGGATATGTGATTGCGCCTCTTACCAGTGGTGACGGTGATGTTTTCAAGGTCCGAAATGGAACCGAGTGGACTGCAATTTGTCATGTCCGGATGGGCCCAGCTGGTTGTGTCGTTTTCAAGGTGTAATTCACTAAATACGATCAGATGGCAGGCAAATTAAAATGAGACGTCGTTGGCATAAGCCGAAGCAGAATTTGATGGCGTCAAACAAAGTGATGAGGAAACCTGGCCAAATGGTTTTAGCCTTTTCTGTGTGAAATATCAATTGAACAGAAGAGATGACGTGAGTGAGGTCAATTATTGCTTGGATTCAAAAATCGATACTCAAGCAGAGTTTTAACATGAACATTGAGGGACTGAATAATTGACTCTCTTTGTTGAATTAATACGGCACAGACGTGTACTTTCGACACGGAAATTGATGAGTAGCAGCCTAGTTTTTATGTTTTGCTTGATGACTCAAAGGGAGCCCAAACCAAAATTTCATAAATAGGCCGGAAACATCCCTGGACTGGTCACTGGCCAATCGCACGACACATACACGATAGACAAAAGCCCATTCAAACTCACATTCGCAACCACAGACAATTTTGCATCTCTAATGAACTAAGAAACGTTTAGGATGTGGGAGGATGCCCACGTTTTCTCCTTTTTTGTTCATCGAAATTCATTTTCTCTTGAAAACCTTTCACGTCACTCCGTTTTTGAGTTGGATCCCAATCCTCGTCGTCCTGATTTAGTGACGTTAAAGTCATGCTTATATCACTAAGACGTAAGACCGCATCGTTACATGACCTACTTGAAGGATATCTCTATTGAGGCGTGTGTGCCGAGCGGAAGGACGGCAAGGAGCCGGGCCGTCTCCATGGAAACAGATTGTTCTGCTCGAGTTTAACAGGATATGTATGAAGTAAATAGAGCCATATGAAAAGAATTCTGGCCGTCCGCGGTAAATGTTGGCTGAGATGACAAAAGTCCCACGTTGACGCTGTACCGCATATTGCTCCATTTTCTACGTCATGCTATTTTTATGATTTTTAATATTAACTGAAGAGAACGTGCGTAAACCAAAAACTCACATGGACGGGAGAACACGCGGCTTTTTTTTGACTTGAGAGTGTACCTAACCCCCTCGTCTGAATTCAGCCGGGATAGACTCCAGCTCACCCGCAACCGTAATGACGATAATTGGTATGAGAATAAATAAAATGCTCAAAACGGACATGAAGTCGCACTTGATCTTACCAAAGCCTGTAGGCTCGCTGCGAGCTTGGCTTTTCGCATCGCATGGTTTGATAATCTTGAGGAAAGGCTTCAGGCCAAAGGTAGTCACCATAGATTGTCGACGTCAATTCCTCGGAACAATTTGGAGGAACTGAAAGATAGAAAATAAAAACACATGACTATCGCGTTTACACAATAACTAACGAGGAACAAGAAAGTCAAACAAAACATCGCTAGTTGCCAACATGGGTGGCAGCACAAAATGTCCGCATGAACTCACTTCCCTGAACATCAAAGAGAAATTGCTTTAGGTTTGTCTTTTTCTCGGCAAATAGTTAACACGCTGCTAATATGGCTCTAAGATGGTGCGAAATATGATAATTGCATGAAAAAGTCCAAAAGAGGTGATGTCATGAAAGTGTTATTGATGGTTCGGTGGCAAGGAACCGTTTTTGTTTTTTTTTAAAAGTGTGCACTTAATGTATACCTACATATTTGTATGAGCTCCAGAGCTGTCGTTTGTATCACATTGGAGTTGTTTTCATACTTGTCCATCAAGCTGGTGTTTATGAAATATATAACTTCCTCAATGTGTATTTTGCTGTAAGTCTGAACATGGAAGTCACTTGTGTACCTGTTGATGAAACGCACAACACACCGTTTTATATAAGCGGTAAACAGACCACGCTAGCGGAGAAGTCACCTACTCTTTAAATTGCTGGTGGAAACGCTACAAGAAAGGAAAGCAGAGGCTCGTGTTAATCAAAGGCAAATATTTGTGAATTCAACATGACCGTATATCCTTTCGTTGAAATACTCACCGTCCATACATTGGATCGCTCCGCGTTCCTGTGAATACACAATGGCTTGAGAAAGGACTTTTTAATGAAAGTAAGCTTAAGGCTGAGTCTTTAAGACGCACCACCAGCTCCCCTCCACCGTGGCCACGTTCAACACGAGTGTGGTGCCGTTCGCTTGCAGCTTTTCTTTTAACTTTGAACACAAAAGAATTCCATGAGTTCAAATTGCAGATAAATGCAATCAAGTTGATGTGTTTGTGTTGGTCTTACCCACTGTTCAATCATTTCCTCGGGTTTCGTCGCGTTCCCGATGAAATACAATTGGAGTTTGGCCCTCAGAAACACATCTGCAACAACTGCAATGCTGTCATTTTCATTTTTTTAATTATTTATTTTCAATTGTAGTGCAACTTTTACTACATCGGGGGTCAAGTTGGTGCCCGTGGGTCTCCTGTTCTCAAAACATTGTGATTTCCTAGGAATGTTATCGTACTAATCATTGGAATATCGTCGCTGTCCTGTGAGAAAGACCATTTTTTTAATTTATTTAATTTTTTTTTAAGTGAATGCGTTTTTTTTGCGTTAAAAACATCCCATTAGCATGAAAATGACAAAATTGGACATACGTGTCTTTCACAGGACAGTGACGATATGCATACACTTGTAGACTTTTAGAAATGTTGCATATCGATATTTAGCTCCCTATTTGAATCATAGATGATCATTATTTTGTGAAATCATTAACATCTTAGTTGAATAACACATCAATCAAACGACTTTGAAATGAAAGTCATTGTTGAGACACATTCACATCTATCCATTCCTTTGCTTTGTGAACTCACCTGCAGTCGCGTTGGCGCTCAGCGGTTTTCTTGTTGTTGACATGTTAGCAACTTCGGTAACCCTTTGGGTTGTACCTGGCAAATCGAATGGATGAACAAATCAACTCGTAGACTCAGTGGCAACAATGTGGAACTCCATTACCAAGGAGCAATTATTCCCACCTGCTGTGCTATGCGATGTATCCAATTTTACTTCAATTGGTCTAAAAATTATCAATTAAAAATCGGTGTGTGTCTTTTATCAATTCACGAGAGAGTAAATCGAGAGCTCATCATTATTTCAGCAAAGCATTGGCTAATAGGAAAGCAGTAATTGGTGTCAAGGAAGTATGTTTGAGTGATACATTTTGACTGTTCTCAGATTATTGAATGTTGGGTAGGAGCTAAATTTAGCCGCGGTATTTAGTCAAAATAAAAATTTTCATCACTCTGACAAAGTGCCTTGGCATCAAGATGCCACAATACGGCAGCACTACTTTTGTCTAAATGAAACTCTATTTAACTTTAATATAGTTCCTTGACACCAAATCAGAATGCTGCAAGATTTGGTAAAAAGATTCCAGAAGGTGGGAGTAAAGCTCTGTTTTTGTCGAACTGAAGCTCTTCAGACTGTACCTTAGTACCAAGATGTCACAAAATTGCACGAAAGCAATATTTTTATTGTCGAAAGCAATACTTTTAAACTGAAATTGTTCATATATGCATGATTGTTCTGCCTGCTTACCAGACGAGGTCACAGGCGGTGGCGGTTGTGTCATGACAGGTGATGAAGACTCTAAATATATTAAAAAAAAAAATGAAGGGACTGAATTCTTACATGACAATGTACACACAATGATGTACTTGAGGCCAATAATCATGAAGGTGAGTCAATATTTGACTCACCCACAGACAGCACGCGAATGCTGTTGGGTTCCGCCCCCAGTATGAGAACACCGTTAGAGAAGAGCCAACTCAGTTGTTTGGAAACGTTGGCCTGAACCTCTTCGACATTAGCAGCGGGATCCACCACGATGTTGACTTCCGAGCTAAAACTTGACGCAAAAAAAGCTCTGCATGTCAACGAAAGACTTGCAACTCATAAAAACAACACACAAAGTCACTGTGCTGACCTATAAAATTTCCATTGAAATGGCAGTGGTGCCTTGAAATACGAGAGCAACACAAGAGTACTCACAGTCATGTATTCTTTATCCTCTGAGAAGAATGACGATAGTAATGCCGCACTGATGAGCTGAGAGAAGCTGACACATCTCAGCGAAAGGTATTTGATGAATTGAGATTCAAGTGTTTTGAATTACAAGTCGCGGAATGAGTTAAACTCATATCTCAAGGCAGCACAGTTTTTTTAATTTTTGTTTTGGAAACTTGAATTGAGCAAAGCCCTTTGAGACTGTCTGTGATTAAGGGCTATACAAATAAAATTGACTTGACTTGACTTGACTCACCATTTGTTACAAGCGTTGGCTGACACAGCTCTTGACTCCTGGAAAAAAATCACGTTAACAGAGATTTAATAATAATAATAATAATAATTCGCTCCATTGCATTTTCTGTACTCCAAATTATACTGTTCCTTAATATTGCGTGTCAATTACAACGTGCCCTTTAGTGTCTATTTATTTCCTTTTTTCATCTCTGCCACAACCACTATATGAAGTTGGGCATAGTTCAAAGCAAACCAATATTATCTTTAATATAGTAGCCGATTACTGCTTATGTTATTACGACATACATACCTGAGATAGTTTCACAGAGCATGTGTGGCTGTATGAAAACAGAGATGACACAATTCAATTCCGGATCACGTCACTCCTCTTCATTAACTCCAAAAAAACCGTTCAATCTCACGAATAACTTACTTGTCTTGTGAGTCCACAGATATGTCGCGAACGGAAGTGCCTTGAGGGAAAATATTCTTGAACTGATAAGAGATGGCAAATATATATTTATCCATAGCAAATCTGACAAAACCTTTCCACATGCCGCAATTTTCTTCATACCCATTGTCTGATGATGTTCGTCAGTGATGCGGGACAATTTCCTGGCTTTGTTTGAGTGAGGGACGTCACCATTTCGACTTTGAAAAATGACCATGCTATAAAACAAAAAAAAAATAGTAACTATTGTCCCGTGTATATACATATTTCTCTCTCTCTCTCTCTCTCTCTCTCTTTATATATATATATATATATATATATATATATATATATATATATATAAATCTTGAGTTAATGCTTTAATTTTGACAGCCCTAATATATATATATATATATATTTTTTTTTTTTTTTAATTCCCGCGATTAAATATTTTAACACAGTTAACTCTGTTTTTCTTTTTTAATTTAACTTTAAAAATGAATTTACATATCTTGCAAAGCAAAATTCAAACACTATTAGCTCCACATATTTAGCACATCATCTCAGAACAAAACACCTTTCTTTAGTTACCACTGGGCCTTGCAAACCAACACTGCTGGAGTGTGGTGCTTACAACTAAATGTACTGCATATATAAGTTTGGAGAGAAATATTCCTGTCAAGATGACTCCATTTAGATTATATTCAAGGATCAAAGAAAGCTGTTAGAACAGTCTTTGATTTAAAATACACTTCATATTTGGTGATTTTACATTTATTACAATAAATTATTCTATTAAATACCTGTTAAAAGCTTCACAAAAAATAGTAGTCAAAAGAAAATGCGACTAATCACAATTAATTATGGAATTTTTTGTGATTACTTAGTTTTACAAATTTAAAATCGCTTGACAGCACTAATATATCTATATATATATATATATATATATATATATATATATATTTATACACTATTATCCTCACAAGGGGTGCGGGAGTAATGGAGGCTATCGCAGCTGTCTTCAGCCAGTCGGTGTTGTACACCCTGGACTGGTTGCCAGCCAATCACAGGTCACACAGAAGAACAGCCACTCTCACTCAAAATAATACCGAAGGACAATTTGGAGTGTTCAATTCACCGAACATGCATGTTTTTGGAATGTGGGAGCAAACCGGAGTACCCGGAGAAAACCCACGCAGGCACGGGGAGAACATGCAAACTCCACACAGGAAGGCGGGACCGGAAAGTGGATGCCAGCGTTAGCAATAACTTTTGATGTCAGTTGAAACTGTGTTTAAAAATGTTACATATTGTACTTTCCGAGGTGTTTTAAAACTTAAAAATGCTTTAGCCTAACTTCTATGAAATGGCTTGCGACTTAGCAGCAATAAGATGTGTGTCCCAGGATGGCAACTACTGATCCATACGTAAGCAATACCATCTTTCTTACCACAGCGTAGGTTGCCATCTTTCTCGGGCGGGCAGTTGTGTTTCCACTGGCGCAGGTCCCAGCTCACAACATCTCCATCTGCACACGTCCGCCTCCACAGCTCCTCCTCGCTCCATTCACTGGCCCATATCCTGAACTGACCGATGGATCCCAAGAGATTGTTCCCTTGCTCCACTCTGACGGCTCCATTGGCATCCACATAGTGCGACGCCCCCAGAGTCAGGGTCCCGTTCGGGACCAAATGCTGCTGCGTGGTGACGTTTGCGAAAAACACTTCCCCGAGGATGGTTTCGTTCAGAAAGAGGCGCAGCCTACTGGGCCCACCAGACCAGGTGAGGCAGACTGAATACCACTGGAGTACCTTCAATTTAAAATCTAGACGCCATTCTTGTCCGAAGAGCCAGACCACCAACTGTGTCCCCGTGCCCCCCAGGCCCAGCTCCACATGTCGACTTCCTGGAGCTTTGTAAACAAAAGCAGTCCATTCTGTGTCATACGCGCGTTGCAGTCGCATGCATACGCTCAAGTTCTGGAGGGGGGGCACCACAGTGTCCGGGTGCAGCAGCCACTCGCATGGACGAAGACTGAAGTCGACCTTTTCGCCCCACAGGCTGCTGCTGCTCGAGGCTGACACAAGCACAGACACATTCAGACGTGATTTACTTGCGAATTGACCGGTCATAAAAGTAAAATGCTGCACTTGAAAAATGCTGCCGTGCATTTTAATTATGTAACAAAAATGATGTCACTCTGTATTTTAGACCCAAATGAATCCAGTAATTTTTAGAAGAACATTTCACCTTCCCAATCTTATAGAGAATCACGATATAAAGTTGAATCTCCAGATCTTACGTGAAGCCAGAAGACACACTGAGAGGACCAAACAAGCAGTCCGGAAAGATAAACTTGTCACGGAGTTCATTGCAGCAAAAAAAAAAAAAAAAAAAAAATTGAAAAAAAGGAGCTAAATCTTGAGTAACCAAGCCGGTCAAGTGAACATCTGCTGCAACACAAAAAATGCGATAAATACAGAATTTGTCTTCAGTCTTCGATAATAAATTATTATTAACACTTACCATGACGGCCTTGTCTGAGTCGTCAAATTTAATAAACAAACGTGGAAAACTGTTTAAACACGTAGATGTTCGCTTTAAGGAGCCATGAGTGTGTTGGTGTGACCTGTGCATAAGAAGTCACGCCCGCACCTTCTATTATTTCGCTCCTGGAGTTATTCATTAAACGCTGTCAATAAGCATAACCAGCAAGCCGGATAGCAGTAAACCTCGTGGACTTGTTCACTCTGGACGTCATAAAATTCTTTGCAAACAGCCACTGTAATATTGGACTGCATCACAGTTATTGCCAAACAATGACTTGTCAAACAAATCTAATTGTTCCTTCTGTGTCATCTTCGGTGGTTCAAGCCAGTACGCTTGTCTTTTTTTCGTGATGGCGCTTTGAATTTTGAATGTAAGAAAGTCGAACAGTTACATAAAACAAAATCAATACACCCTCGAGAATCGATATCACTCTATCACACAACTGACTGTTTCCATCCTTATTGGAATTAGTAAAAGCATATTGAAGTAGCCTTTCTGAAGTTACAAAAAGACCGTTGATAAAGTGAAATTGATAAAATGATAATAAAATAAAATAATAAAAATGTTTAAGAGACCTGAATCAAAGGAATTTTAATCTGGATTTAAAAGCATTTACATTTGGATCGGATTTAATTTCCGATGGCAATTTACCCCATTTGTGTGCACCATGACAGTTAAATGCTGCTTCACCATGTTTGCTCTGAAACCTGGGCGCCACTAATTTTAGGCTTCTTTTCAGTTTGAGGTGTTGGAAAAAAAAAAAACTTAAGTATTTACACTGAAATACCTAAATTCATTGATATTCATGAGAGCCATGCCCTCTGGACATTTACAAATAAATTGCACTATTTTATTTTTAAAAAATGTGTTATTTATGTGTCTGAGAAGGAGCCAGATGGGCTGTCACGGAAAGTCAACTCCCTACATGGAATGTACCACTGACAAACTGACAAAGTGTCTGATATCGAGAAAACATACTCGTGAAAAAAGCTGAACTGAAAGACAGCATGGAGGCGCTAATAATGGCAGCACTAGAACAGGCCCTAAACACACGTTTAATCGAGGCCCGGGTCTACCACGTAAGACAGGACCCCTGTTACATTGAACAGCAAAGTTCTGTTAAGTTGAAGGACAGAAAGTTATGCATACACACTCTTCTGATCACACAACCTCTTTGTTGGCTTCGTTCCAACCCTCTTATTATGGCGCACCTGTTGAATGGGATGTGATGGTGCCCTGTGGGATGCCAAGCCTGCCCTCTGGGACTCTAATGTCGCCCGCTACACTTTCCCTCTCCTCCTCCACATATGATTGGCTGTTTGTCGTGTGTTAATGTATGCCTGTTTACTGAGGTTTTTTTTTTTATAAATACACTGCTCCCCCTACAGGCAGTCTGGGATCGTCCCCCCCCCTCCTTATGTTTTTCTTTTCATCTGCGATAAAAGGGCGCTGTAAAAAGTGACCCGACAGAGTCCCGTTCTGAATCCCACTTGTTGGTGATTGTTTTTCCGTCTCTAGGTCGTGTCTGTTTCATTTCGTTGCACCGTGTGATACAATGATAAGAAAACTATTTTGATTCTGAGTAGCATTTCTTTTTGTGTGTGTGCTTGAACTGGGACATTTATACATAGAATGGAGTTGTTGTGCTCTGACGGGAATTTTCTATCAGTTATGCTCTCTTGTGTTCGCCTTGAGTGATTTCATCTCAACTGACATGACATTTTCATGGCTCTTGATTGGCTCACTCGCTTATTCAATTTCTCTTTACTTGTGTGTGTTTGTTGCTCACTCAACGCAGATCAGGACTTCAGCCCATAGCCTGAGGGAATGTTCCCAGACTCCAGTATGTAACAAAGATGCAGTTGAACCGTGTGAACCATCGGAAATTCCATCTGAAGTTCCCTCACAGTGGTCTTCACGTGTTCGACTTCACACTATAACGTCCACACCCTGATGCCATAATTACTCCGGGCCTCAGGAAGTCGTTGATGAAGCTCTGGGTGGTTCTGCTGCACCCTGGCCCAGCCCGGATGATGGTTGCCAAGATACCAATAGACGTTCATAACGACGAGTGCTTTTTCGGACCCATTTTTGTCGAGTTGTGTCACAGCTGAGCCACACCATAAAAAGGACACCTATTGCTTTGGAGTCCGAAGCTTCGACAAAACCCGAGACCATTAAACTAAAACCCCACATGGGACTTAATTTCCTGTTTACCGTGTCAAACAGATGAAAGGCCCCTGTGGTGAAAGCATGTGAGATGGACCAGAACAGAGGCGTTAGTGTTCATGGTGAGGGAGAGAAAACTTAAGCGCAAGGAGATAATGTGACGTTCTCTCATTCGCAGGAGTTCTTTGTCGGACTGGGAGCATTTCTCATATTCTTAACGTCTGCAGATTCTTCAATCCGGGTAAGGTTTATACCTCTTTTATCCCTTCACTTTGTACTTTTAACAAGTCAGAGGAGGACTTCTGTAATCGTTGTGAATTGCAGAATTAGTTCAATGGGTATCGCTCTATGAAATTCTGTCCACATATTTAATACCTTGATGTTGTATCAATTATTCCCCTCCCGTGAATAAAGTCATTGATCTAGACCTCTGATTGAGTGGTAAGAGAACCACCCATACTATGTTGGCGCCCTCTAGTGCACAGGTGTCAAACTCAAGGCCCGGGTGCCAGATATGGCCTGTCACAGTATTTTATGTGGCCCACTACTTCAGCTTTTTTCCTAATTGGATTTTGGTTGAAAATCTATATAGACATTGCAATTTTTATTGACTTCATTTGATATTACAAACATTTTTTTTTTCACCAAGTCTCTTCTTATCATCCATCATCCATTATCTGTACTGCTTGTTCTCACAAGGGTTGTGGGGGTGCTGGAGCCTATCCCAGCTGTCATCGGGCAGTAGGCGGGGTACACTCTGAAGTCGTTGCCAGCCAATCGCAGGGCACACATAGACAAACTATCATCCGCGCTCACATTCATATCTAGGGGCAATTTAGAGTGTCCAATCAACCTGCCATGCATGTTGTTGGAATGTGGGAGGAAACTGGAGTACCCGGAGAAAACCCACACAAGCACAGGTAGAACATGCAAACTCCTCGCAGGAAGCCCGGAGCCGGAATCGAATCCACGACCTCTGCACTGTGATTCCATTGTGCTAACCTGTCGTCCACCGTTTTGCCTCTTCTCATTATTAACTAAGCAATTGTTATATTGTCACAACTTTTCATGACGGAATTTCAAATTTAATTTGTTGTTAATGATCACAAAAAAAAAACAAAAAACGCAAGGGCAGTTGGCTTTGCAGACTCCTCACAGTCATAATGTTCATCTGAGGCAAACCATGACTATGATTTGCCTCATAGCGAAAATGAGTTTAAAACTCCTGCTGTAGTGGCAGGTAAGAAAAAAAAAATCACCACCCATCTACAGTTCAGTTGTGTTTTACTTGATAATACTCTACATTAATTTTACTTAGGTACAATTCAAGTCAGTATTTCTATTTTATTTTATTTTATTTTATTTTGTTTTATTTTATTTTATTTTAAGCACATAGATATATTTGTTAAATTTCAAACAATTAAGAAAGGGGAATGGGGAAAAAATAATACATTTAATACATATATTGGCTGTATGTATGTTTTTATGTATGTATGTAGGTATATTTGTACAAGTTCAAAAATGAGAGGACAGCAGCGAGGCTTCATCTTTCAGTGTTGTAAAAAAAAAAGTTTGAAAACCGTTTGGGATGTAGTAAGCACACATTTACACTAGGTGGCGCGCTTGACTCTTGTAGAAATTATTATGTCTGTCCCGCCCTCACACGATTGCTTCCTGGGACAAACGACCAACGCCAAATCGAATATCGTTTGTAATCAAAGTAAAAGCACAGCGATTAGCAGGGAATAGGGACGGTGCTTGGGTGGGGGGGACTCTTTTTATTTACATTTTTAAATCCCCCCCAGAAGCTTTTTAAAAACAAGACTTCAAAAGCACAGATAAAGACACAATATACGTATTTCATGGAAAACAGGGGGGAAATAAAATCACAGAAAAAACGACCCCCCCAAAAAAAATCTAAAATAAAAGGAAAAAAATCTGTTAGCCTTAATTGTATTTATTTTGGTTGGCAACTTTTTACATTGGTGTTTTTACAAAGATAGTTTGTTGCCATGAATGTACGTGTGCTTATTAAGGATTCGTTTCATCACCATTGTTTGAACCTGATTTTACTCACATTAAACTGTATATCTATATTATGATATTAGATCTTACTTATAGTTAAATATATATCAGTTTCATTTTAGCTAGGCCAGTGATTTTCTAAGTATACGAAAAAAAATACCAAACTACAGTAAGTTCAAATATAACAACTTTCTAGTACACCGTACAATACATATGCACTAAATCTTTTGAAGGAAAATAGTGCACATTTAACTCTTATGTTCAACCCTAATGAGGAAAATGAGAGAACGTCATATAGGCACTGGATGGTTTTAATTGAATCATTTAGGAATAAAACATCTGCTGAGAAAATTTGCGCCTACTGCTTTACTATATTTTAATATCCACCATTATAGCGGTATTTGAAGAACTGTGTATTTTTTTAGTTTGGATACGATTCAGCTCTGCTTTTACGACGTTCGTTTCTCCGGAAACGAGGCGCTGTATTGCTCTCGATTTAATCGCTGCTCTTTGACGTCCACGTCTCCTTGGTGTCCACTGTCCTGTCCCAGCCTGACGACTTCTTGCCTCCCTGCCAGCTCGCTGCCGGTCGGTCGCGATGTGTTACACGCCTCCGCTCTAGAAAAGAAAGAAAAAACACACTCAGGAGGAAACTTATAAAAATGACGGAGGGCTCATTGACTCTTAAAGCCTTGCGGACCCAAATGGGTAAGGAAATATTCAACTGCAATTGTTATGTTCGAGCGAGTTGTGTTTTTTTTGGCGGTGATTTGAACGGGTTGCAACGCGGTCAGCCACCCCCCCCCCCACCTCCACCACCGATTCGGGGCTTCTAACGTTAGTTCTCCTCGCTGTCTCAATGGACTGCAAAAAATGAGACACTTTTCCACCTTAACAGTTTATATGTCATGACTATAACGTGACTATGTTACATTTTGGGGTCACATTACAACTTAACGACTCGGCTTAGTAGCATTGGTGGCTAATGCTAAGCTGAAGTTGCAACGTTATCTTCTTCGCCGGAGCGGTTTGGCGTTTTTTGGCGACTTTTTGCGTGAACATTGTTATTATACATATCGCGAGGAGTTCGCAAGTTGAAACGTGATAAATTAAATGAATGTTTAATGACTTCCTGACCCTTAGCATTGACGGCGTTGCCGCGTTAGCTCATCGTGAAGAGTTAAGAGTTGATTCTCAAGTGTTCTTTTGGACTTAATTTGCTCCTGCTTATTACTTAAGTTTTATTTGAAGTTCATTGCTTGATTTTAATATGAGTTAATTGCCATTTTTCTAATTGGTTATTCTTTCTCGTCAGGCCCTTTGGTGGCAAGCGTATGTTGTTGACATATGGCCTAACTCCCTCCCTTTATCTCTGCAGGGTTACCATAACAATGTCTGACCTGAATTTTTCGATCTGGCATCAGTGCCACACTTGCAGACAGGTTGCATAGAGAGCTGATGCACCGATAAGGGTTTGTGTTGCAAAAATGACCGCTGGTTGCATATGAGAGGTTTCAGCCTGTGCGGGGGCATGAATGCACATTTTGTTTTGACTTAAGGGGGGCAGCTGACAGTTTTTCATTGCGTTTCTGAGACGAGAGAGGAAAGGGGGGCTGAATGCATACCCGGCGTGGGCGTAGGCGGGTGTTACTCCTGGCAACAAGTGGCCACATTTACTGCTGATGGTCTTCCTGTTTCCCCCTTCTCTTTTCCATCCAGCGCTTTCATACCGGACGGAGTCTGAGGCTGTCCAGATTTGCGGTTCTATGAAAATACAGTAATCCCGCCGCAAATAGCAAGAAATGCAATTGGCACCGGCTAAATTCACTACATCTTATGGTGATATTTTAAACTCTAAATAAACCAGACTATAATCACAACGCTTGAAAAATATTTCAAACTAATGTTACATTAGTTGGGCTGCGACTGAATAAATAATGATTGTCGATCATTTTTTTCAACTAATTAATGACTCACTCTGGTGACCCCTGTCACAAAAAGCGGAACATCACTTTTCTATTAAAAAACAAGAAATTATTTCAAATTGAAAATGCATAAACATAAATGGATTCTATTTCTGTTTAAAGGTGTAAGAAAACAATTACCATAAGTATATTCAGCATAATGAATATTGCTATTGTAGTGAACAAAAAGTAACAAAATAACTACAACTAATGCTGAAAGAAATATGAAAACTAACTGCAGCGAAATTTCATCATATAACAATCGGTTACAGACAATCTTATGTAGCGACCTGAGCGATCCATCAACTCCTTTTTCACTTTGCACATGTGCAACATTTAAGGCATGTTTCCCCCTCTGCTAATTTGACACACTTTAAGGCGTTGGACCTTCGAGGTCGCACTGCAATGTCAGGAATCTTGCTCATGCGCATGGCGATTTCCACAAGAATGCAGGCAAGGAGAAACGCTACCCGATCCAAATGATGTGTTTGCACCACTGCAAGGTTATCAAGTCTTGCCAAATTATTAAAAGCATGAGAAGTATTTCTTGAAATGGTTGGACTCAGCCACCACAATGGAGCGGCTTTGGCTTCGCTCTGACTTTTTTTCCCCCTCTTTCTCTTGGCTTTGCTTCCGTTCTTCCTGTGCCTTTATGTAAAGTTACCGGTCTCCTACTCTGTCAAGAAGCTCACGCAACCAATTTGAATAGCAAAACCATGTTTAGTGTCTTGAGTCGATGTTAGGTCGGTAGATATGGTTTCATTTTTAACTTGACTTGTAGAAGTCAGCCTTATAGAGGCCAGTCTGAATGGGAAATAACAGATAAATGGCTGAGTGCGAGAGATTGATTTCCATCTGGACGACTTCCTGGGGTCGTTTCCACGTGCCAGGACGCACTGCAAATAGCCCAGGCTTACACCTTCGCATGACAAGGTCTTCAGTAATCCTGTCGAAGATCTACCAATGTGTTTAAAAGGGTGCGTGTGCGCGTGGGACTGTGAGCAGGCATCAAGTGTTCACTGAGGAGCTGCTGTTAAGTCAGCCGTGGGATGCTGCCTGCCAAAATGGCTCCTTTCCAGTTATTGGCCTTTACTCAAACTAATTGACAAATAAAGTGTTCGGTTTAGATCGTAGATTCTCTGTATTTATTAACTACATTACAAAAAAATCTGTCTTTACCATTCACACAACTTGCCAAATGATAATGTGACCCCTTCTCCAGACACATGTTGGCCAAATTCACGTCCTTTACTGTCTGTTTGTAAAGCTGCTTGTTGATGTCTTGCAATCTTCCGAGCAATTTAGAGAAGTAGTGCCTGATTAGCGCTACAATTGGAGCGACCGTTTTACGCGGGCTCGCCTGCTTCCTCTTCCTCGACTTAATGACAAGCCCTCACAGAGTTCTGCTCTGCTGCTTGCCATAATTAGGCCGCAGCCCCAGACTGGACTGATTGGTGGCCAGACAAATGAGCGTGGCTTTAAGCCCGCTCACCTCTTAAAATGCCCTGTATTAAATTTTAGGCAGGATGTGTTGACGCAATGGCCACTGGTTTGTTATGAGTGAATCTCCCCAGGGATGTAGCGCTGAGAGGCGTCTCTGATTGGCTCGTCATATCTGTGAGCGCACCTGGCTCTCTTGAGATCCTCTTGCGTAGTCTAATCAGAGCACTTTAATTAACACATGAATGTTGTCTTTTTTGCTCCATGGCGACAGTCTCTGTGCTTTTTTTGTTGTTGTTGTTGTTGTTGATTTATTGTCAAGACAGAAGCTGCTCAGGTCTAAGGAAGAGTATCCCATTCATAATTTGAGTGATGGGATAAATATACATTTTGCAATGTGAGGAGCAGGTTTTATTCTTGTCAATTTAAGGTCACTATCCTCAGAATCTACTATAGTATCTGTAACTTTGAATGTGTGCGTGTGTGGTTTTAATAGCTGTGGCCTGGCCTGGTGAGTGATGTGGGTGTCAGTGAGTGAGAGTGTTGAATTGAAATAAATAGCAGAAGCTAATAACTGTTAAAGCGGCACGGTGGGTGACTGGTTAGCACAATTACTTCACAGTGCAAAGGTCATGGGTTTGATTCTGGCTCTTGCCTTCCTGCGTGGCATTTGCATGTTCTCCGGTTTCCTCCCACATTCCAAAAACATGCATGGCTGGTTGATTGGACACTCTAAATTGGGCATAGGTATGGTTGTGAGTGTGAATGTTCGTGTGTGTCTGTGTGCCCTGCGATTGGCTGGCAACCAGTTCAGGGTGTACCCGCCCTACTGCCCGAATATAGCTGGGATAGGCTTCAGCACCCCCTGCGACCCTTGTGAGTTGAAGCGGTACAGATGATGGATGGATGGATAATAACTGTTAGCATCTCTGGAACCTGCCTTGCCTTTACAAACCTTTCTTGTCATTTTTATTGAATCAGTAATAACACAGGTTTAAAAGATTCAGGATCGTCGGCAGATTTGGGAGGGCGAGCTCTTGTACTAGAAGACCCAGCGATTGCTCAGCTGTACACATTGCAAATAGCAGACGATTGATTGTACGGCTCTTGCTTTGTCCATTGTGTCATCTTAATGTAGCCATGAGTCATCTTGTCTAAATCCACATCCTCTTTTCATCCACACTCAGCACATCACTTGGCAACCGTTGCCCTGTTGTACACCGTGCTTGGCATCTATTTATTGATCTGTTTTTTTGAATACCAGAATATCTTGTGTGAGTCATTATGGAACCTGTGCTCTGTTTTTTCCTTGCAAATGATCCTTCTGCACACAGTAACTGGTTGCTTCTCTATTGAGGGAAGGATAATGCTAAGAGGCGGGTGATACCCTAATTACAGTATGTGCAAGTTCTTGGTTCATGTTTCACTGATCTCTGCAGTGTCACATTGCTGGGAAGAGCCATTCTAGAGTGTTGTTGCTACATTTACTGCATTAGGTAAGTTACCATACACGCATTTATTTAACTCATTCACTGCCCCGGAGCTTTATATTCGCCAAGTGCAAACCAGTTTACTCCTCGTACATTTTTCAACGTATCGATGTGCAAGATTGTCTCGCAATTCTTGACACAAATCAAACAAAGTATGTCATTGTTCTGGTGGCAGTAAGAAGCTGAATGAATGAATGAGTGAGGTTAGAGGCAGCCTATTTCATATCACATGACAGAAGATCTCATTTGCCTACTCGTCAGCAATTCAGTAGTGCTGAGAGCGCACCATCGAGAAATGCAGTGATGACGAAGCTGATGCAGCTTGATCATGTGCCGTTTCCTTCCCACAACTTGCACCACTTTCCCTTGGTGAATAGCAAAGTGCTATTACATGTATTTAAAACAGCACTTTTGTCAGCCTCAAATGTTTGTAGTGCTGATTGCCAAGTCAGAGTTTCTCTGTCTGGTGCATGGATTATGTTTTTAAAATTCAAATGCAGTTAATCTCTGCAAACAATTTTGATGCCTCGGGTTATGGAAACATTCGGATGAGGCAGCGGCCCGATATTTGAAAATGTGTCGTCTGTGGATGTCAGTCGAACTTCAGAAGTTCACCACGATTCCATTCCATGGTTGACTTACAAGAAATTATTCAGAAGTACAGCCACTTGAGTTAATCGGTTAAGGCTCAAAACATTTAAATCAGAAAATAACTATATCGGCAAGGTTTTAAAACAGGCGTGGACAAACTACGGCCCGGGGGCCACATGCGGCCCATTAAATGTTTTAATGGTAGACTCACTACCATCTGCTGGCAGCGGTGCAGCATAAGTTTGATAAGCGAAAGCTGTTTTACACACCAAATCAAGCTGTATTTGATATCCGAATTACGTGCAATTTGCTGGAGATAACAAATGACGCGATAGTGAAAAGAGTGACATGATTAAATGCTTTCTCCTGATATATATCGTCACATCGCCAAGCTCTATTACTGACTATGATTCAAGTATACAGATAAGCTCGCCACTGTAAAATAAAACTAAGCATTGGAGTAATTTAGTTTCCACGTTTATACATGACTGAAAATGTCACTTACAAGGTTTTAACTGCAAGCATCAGCTCCAGTTTGCTGGTGTCCTGCTCTCAGAAAGTCTCGAATGCAGCCATGGGCTGGCTCTGACGGCTGAATCGCTGGATTGTTCTGCTTCACAACCAGTCAGTCTCTTCAGAAGCGTCATTTCGATGCAAACAAAGCACAGAGAAAACAGCTGACTTAAAACCAAGTGCACGTTCGTGTCCTGATGTTGTCTGACATGACGTCATTTGTAATATTTTGTCTCCAATCACTAGTTCTCAAATTGTGGTTTGCAAGCCATATGATAACGAAAGCTCTGGTTGTGTCATCACACAAATTTGGCATCACTGCATAAAGACTTTCTCTTGTTAGTTTCTTTGTTTAATAAACTACTCAAAGGCGTGTTATTTACAAGAATAGTCCTTTTTTTAAGAATATGATCCTATTTTTTTCAAAGAATAAAGGTATCTTTTTCTGGGGAAAAAAGGGGATAATATGAGAATGAAAGTGGGTTTTTTTGTAATTTGCTTTTTATGACTACTCCCCCCACTAAATTTGGACTTCATAACCTGATGAATTTATTTGGGAAAAATGCTACTTTATTCTTGTAACCTTACGACTTTGTTTTCTTCCTGAAATCTGAATTTATGAACTATTACACTTAACGCAAATCTGATCAGGTGGATCGGATTGGCAGATACTTTGCGTGATTATGTACAGCTGGAGATCCATTGTTATAATTTGCTGATGGATTGATCGGACCTGCAAAGCAAGACAAACACAATCTCATTCATGCCAGAGATGTTCTGTGACGATCGATAATCACTCGTTTCTCTGCATGAAAATAAAAATCTGACTATATATTCTAATTTTTATAATTTTTTCCAATATTTATTTATTTTCTACAATGGACAACTTTTTAAATGGGCAACAAGATTGAACAATTAACTGGTGTTAAGACCATGAGGTGGGTCCTTAGAAAAAATTCTCTTCTGGAAGGGGACTCAAAGAGTCTCTCCTCTAAATCGTGCACTTTCCCCGGTCCAGCCGCAGTTGCGCAGGCCCAAGCCGAGGAGCGGCGCAGCCAGGCCGTGAGTCCAGCGCCTCCAGCAAACGCAGCAGCCAAACCTCAAGGCTGTCGGCCAGGTAACCCACTCCACACCCCGACGCGGTTTTGTCGCCTTGCGCCGCCTCTGAACTGCTTGCTTCCTAACAAAACAATTGTCGCCCACCGGCTCTGCATGGCTTACTGCAGGGATGCCCTGAGTCATCACCTTACTACTTGACAAGCTCATTAATGATAGCCCCCCCACCAACACTCACAACTTGGTGCAAATCTGTTACTCTAATATGTCAGTGTAAGCTGCAGCCTCCATCTGTGTACCTTTTTTCACCGCGGCGACGCACGCATTTGCAGTCCTCGACGGCGCCACCCTTCGAGTGGACGATCGACTGCGAGTGGCAAAGGAGCGACGGGAGGAGGCAGATAGGCAACAAGGTAAGAAGACAATCAGTCAATTCTGATTTGGTAATCTCGTTCACACAATCTTGGCGAATGCAAGTTTTTATATGCTACTCATAAAATATGAGGCCCGCTGCAGACCAGACTGAGCGACATAGCCAAACGCGACTGAAGTCGACATCGTGGGAAAAATATTACAGGATGTGACTCTTTGACACGCACCATCATGTTTTCACACCACCCAACACAATTTAAAGGGGATAAAAATAATTGTAAAAAAATTACAGTTGGCTAGTCACCCCTGCTTTTCGGCAATTTAGCATAAGGACTCCCTGACATGCGCAAACCTGTCTCGCGTTCTCAGGCTCATCATACTAGATGTCGTGCCATTTCACTTTTTCTAATTCGCAACAAAATTGAGCATCAGTCAAATTAATAGAGAGAGACAAAAAAAAAAAGGGATATACTGAAAGGTTCACATTCAAGCTAAGAAAGAAGTGTTAGAAATGTATCACACACCTACTCATGATGATGCATGATGCATATTGCCATTGAAGGAAAATGGATGACTTGATTTTCATTTGCATGCCCAATCAGTTGAATGCTCATTCGCGACTGTGGTTTTAGTGTCTTGCTCAAAGGGTACTTTGAAACCTGGCGATTGAACCCTCATTCTTAGAAAAGCAGTTTACCCCGCTCAGTCAAGTCGCCAGCATTGGCTGACCCAACCCCGTTTTCTGCATAACAAGCGCTATTTGTTGTTCGATAGAAGACATTTCCACTCCTCAAGAGTCAACTTGCCGCTGTGGTGACGTAATGCTTGCATGCAGCTGCTTTGACCATGAAAGTCAGACCCTGAACCTCCTGACACTCAAGAGTTTATGCTGATTTTCATACCAGAGGAGGCTTGGAGCCACTTGGCGACTTTTGCATACTTCTAGACAACCTCACTCGAGCTTTACATGCTGGAGGAATGTCTAGAATATAAGAAAGTAGAGGACTGAGTTTACAAAACAAACCATGTATTTTTGATTTTCTTTTTAAATAGGAAATTTAAAATATACCATTTGTTTGTCCGCCTTTGTCGTTAGCTTTGCGTGAGTCTCAGATCATGGAGCGCGAGCGCAAGGCCAAGATGCAAGTGGAGCGTCAGCAGGAGGAACGTCACAAGAAGGCTGCGGAACAGCGGAGGAAAGAGGAGCAGAAGCGTCAGGCTGTGGAGGAGAAGAGAAAGCAGAAACAGGAGGAAGAGAAGGTAGTTAACGGAGGAGGAGGAGGCCCACACTTGGAATGTTGTCGAATAAATGAGTATTCCTGTGACAATAACGTAAAGAGGTCTCTTCATTTAGCTTTATTCATTTATTTTTTTTAAATGTGGCAGGAACATTACGAGGCAGTGATGAGACGTACGTTAGAGCGAAGCCAACGAGCTGACCAGAGACAGAAGAGATGGTCCTGGGGAGGATTGTCAACAGACTCTGATGGGCGAGCAGGTAATGGCCGTTTTGGGCCATTAAAATAATGTTTTATGAGATTTGTGACATTCCTCCACTTCCTGTAGCCACTCTTTCTATATGACTGCGTGCTTTTAGCAAAGGGCGTAAAGTTGTTGGAGACCGCCGCATTTAGAATAGAGTTTTACTTTGGGTTGCTCTAATGGTTTTAATCATGGAAGTTTCTTTGTGCGTTGCAAGCGCAAACATTAAGTTTGAAGTGATGGAATTGGAAGTGTTAGGGAAAAAGGTGAATTAGAGGAACTAATTCAATTGCTCCAATAATTTTCAACTCGTCCTGAGTGGCAGACATGTGCCCATCCTTTGTAATATTGCATTTGAAATGTGGGACAGGGCACCCAGAAATGTGCTCTAGGAGCAGCCACACCAATTATTGCAGTACACCGAAATAACCCAAAATACAAAATTGCCGATTTAAAAGGATCTGTTTATGGCATGACTCCTTCTTGTGACTGGTCAGCAGTGCATTGCGTGTCTGTCTCTGTTTGACAATGTGAATGAAAGGCTTGATGGCTGCCAGCCATGCTTCACCTTCATGTCACAATGTCGGGAAGTGAGATCACCACTCCCTCGTGTGCGCTATCGCTCTCCCGCTGAGAGGTTTCTTTCCCCACAGGAGACTCGGATGCCAGCGTCTCATCTCCAGTAGCTATAGTAATCTCTCCTGCCTCGCAAGAAACGCCACCAAGGAACCGACAAGGTTTTGTTTGCGATATGCTCGCCAGTTTAAATCCGCAGCATGGGCACATGTTGGTGCTACGAACACTTGGGTTATGAATCTTGTCTTCCTCACACCTTCTTCTGCAGCCGAACACTGACGGTTAAATAGATGAAACCTCTCCTTGTTAATGTGCTTTCTTCTTTTAGGGGGGTTGGACTGACTCATACTTTTGGGCAAGGCCAGGTCATCATCAGGGCTGCTTTGCATGGGAGCTCAGTGAAATGCGAGGCTGAACTAATAATGTCGCATTGAGTGCAAATCATGCCTTGTTGTGACTTCTTGGGTCTGCTGTACTAACTTCACAATGCACAATATGGTGGTGTTGCGAAAAAACATTTTTTGTCTTTTTGTTTGTTTGGTCGTCTTTTTTCCTTTATTTAAAATGTCAATAGTGCATTTGAAAATCTGAACTGGGTCATAAAGAGAAACAATCTAATGAGATTCACAACAGGACCTGTAGCAAATAGTCTGCCTTTGCGATGATAATAAGCTCATACAATATTTGAAATGCTTCTCTGAATGCCAATCCACACCTACAAAAAAAAAAAAAAACACATTGTCTAACTATTCTCTGTTTCAGTGTCAATTGGAACTGAACATTGTTTGTAAAGGCAGATGTTTTTCGACACAGATCCATACTGGAGCTCATTAGCTAGTGTTGGTGCTGGTAATATTGTGGCCCCGTGTGTTTATAAGAAAATGTTTTTCTTATTAGCACTGTTGTTGTTAAGAGCCTTCCACCGTGTGCACGTCCCTTTTGAAATACCTGTAGTGTAATCCCTCCCTTGTTTGTCCTTCCTCACCCCGTAATCGTAGACAAGCGCTCCACATCCACCATCAACCTCAAACAGCCGTCTGAGGCTAGCATCAGCAAACGCCTGTCCTCGTCCTCCGCCACCCTCGTCAAATCTCCTGACAAAAGTAAGTCTCCTCTCACCTTCCCATCCTCTTCTCTTCCCCACCCTTCTTTGCCCCCCCCCACCCCTCCACCCTTGTATCTAACCTGATCCCCTCCCTGTAGTACTTTTGTTTCGTGCGAGCTTGTGCATTACAACGGCGTCAAACGTGAGGGCTACAGGCCAAATCCGAGTCATTTTATGTGGCAAGCCAATTTTTTTTTTGTCTGTGCAAAAGCGGCTATCTAACATGAAAATTATGATCATCAAATGCATGGGCATATATTTTGAAATGATGGTGTGAATCTTGGATTACCGAAACAGAACTAATTAGGAAAGGGACACAAAGTAAAACCACCTAGTCATGTCATCAACGATGCTGTAAAGTGCATTAGAGCGCCTCATTGTCTGACATGAGTGCGCACGTCTTGGAGAGAAGGTGGACAAAATAAAAAGTGTGACAGCCAGCGTGTGGACAGGGGCTTCGCTCTGGCAGGGCCGCTTTAGAGCGCCTCGTTGTTGCAAAGTGGAAAATCCCTCATGTGACTTTAAGCAGATATATGTTCGCGGGTCAAACGTAGGCATTAAAAAGATGCAAGATGAAGTAGCATCCAATTTTTCCAAGTTGTGGAAGTGGTGCTTTGGTTTTTTGTTATGTCCTGATATCCGATTGGTGCTTGTAACTGGAACCAACCCATCGGCCCAGCAGCCTAGCATGACCTCTGACCCCAGGTCATGCCTGACCTCAACCTTCGCACACAAGGGGCAGACTGCAGAGCCTCTTGACAATGAGATAATTGTTTAACTTGATTACTTGACTTTCCGTTGACATCCAAACACGTGACTGGACTGGAGTACCATTCATTAGGTAACATGGGGTCAAATTCACCACTGAGTGTTGTCGTCATTGTCTCTTAGGTTTTAAATCCCGGAGTGCGTCTTGTAACCGTTTGCCTCGGAAAGACAGTGCCGCTAAGGTGGAAGGCAAAAAGCTGCAGGCGCAGCCGACAGGTGCATAGACGCCGCTCTGTGCAACACTGCATGTTTCTACTTAACACACTTGCCTTATCAGAATTCCAGATAAATTTGATCCATTGGATTTTTTTTTTTAGAGATAAAAATCTAAATCTTTCTAATGATAAGCGTTTTAATAGTGTAACAAAAGCGTGTCGTTGATTAGCAAAATGTTTCTAATTACAGAAGAATTCACGGTGATTTTAAATAGATACATTTTTAGTGGCTGCTTTGAAATGCCGAGCCTTTTTTCCCCCCCTAGTGTCTCAGTTCCTAGAAACTCTTACAATGGCGCCTATGTGTGCCTCCGCTCACGTCTCACTTTTGATGAAGATCACCAGTTCGGCATCAGCTGCCGTGACGCTTGCTGACTCACACTCGGACCAGAACTGCACATGACCCGTCGTAAACTCTCTCCGCGGGGATGTTCTTGTTGACTCTCTCCCTGTGTCTCGTTGGCCGTGACCCTGCACTCACGTCCGTAGGTGCTTCCATGAAGACGAGGAGTTCGTCCCTCACACGAGTAAGTGTGGGCAGAGCACAGACTCCTGCCAAGGCTGCTAAGGGGACAGCAGACAATCAAGGTGGCTAGCATGGAACAATCAGTCGATCACTTCTTTTTTTTTTCATGCTTCCATCTGGCTGTTTAATTTTT
Organism: Idiotropiscis lumnitzeri; assembly: GCF_059441095.1. Lineage (NCBI taxonomy): Eukaryota > Metazoa > Chordata > Actinopteri > Syngnathiformes > Syngnathidae > Idiotropiscis > Idiotropiscis lumnitzeri. The sequence goes on along the minus strand of NC_142394.1, from coordinate 22,285,675 downwards.
TTTTAAATTTATTTTGGGAGTAACAGGCATGATGCTCTGACATTAACAGCTCGCTCTTTCTGAATCAAAAAGAGATTTTGTGGGGACATATCTTCATCTATCTCAGTTAAGCGTCATTAAAGTATCTGGTGGTTTAATCAGGCCTACATTTTTTGGGCTTGATTTCATCTCACTCCCCCCCCACCCAAAGCGCTCTCTCATGCACACACACACTCACCCCCACACTCACACACACTGCTGAATAACATTTTTGGCAACTGCTCATATTTTTGACTCGCTCCTGTCTGTGATTTGCCTTTTAACACGATATGTTTGCACTTTTAACCCGATTCTTTGGTGCTACACACTGGCAACTAACTGTCACCCTTCGTCGTCGTTTTCGCAATCGTCGACTCCGCCGACGGTCTCGTCGTATGTTCCCACTAACTCCATGTTATTGTCACAAAGTGTCGATTGTGTTGCCCCCCCTTACCCCCCACAGATGACGTCTTCCTAGTTGGATATAAGATACTTTGCTTGTGCATCAATGCCATCCCGTCAGCGCACCCGAATGCCTTCAAGAGTGCCAGCGTGCTGTCTGTGTTTTTAATCACCAAAGCTTTTGTTTGTCCTTTAGACTCTGCAGCGCCCATTGAGGAAACACGTTGTGACCTGAATGATAAATCTTTTTTTTTTTTTTGTTGTTTTTGATTCTTTGTATTTTACATTTATTTGTTTCTTAGCAGGATTGCTGAAAGTATATTTTGGATTAGGGAATCAGCGTCATATCATTAATCAGGTAGATGGTGTTGGGCATGTATCATTGCGTATGTTAATCCAGGTGCACACAGGATGTGCTAATTTTGTGCTCAATCTAAAATAGGATTGCTTGACCTTGGCGGTGATCCGCGATCCACTGAGTGCGGCTCCAGTCCTTATCACCGTTCTTTTAGCCTCTTAATACCGTGGTGCGTAGTAGCAGCCTACCCGCACTTAAAATGTTAATGGCATCTGTCAGTAGCAGATGTCTGTTTAGTAAGAAACTCACTCCACTAAGACGCGCAAATCCGCCACTTGAGCAGCGAGTACATTTAGCCGATGAACTGGAACTCTTTCACTCTGGTGTGATTTTTACTTTTGCTGGTGACAGACTTTAGTTGTCGTCTTTTATCGATGCACAAATGTATTGTTTCGGCTTTGTAATCACCATGCCATTTTTGTCCAGTGCAGCTGAAGTTAACTCCTTCACTGCCTGCTGATTTTAAAGCAGAGTTCCTTTTAGCACTTTTTGACTCATCTTTTAAGACCCACAAAAATAGAAGTACTGAACCTACTAAGAGTGGTATCTCTTTTTTCATTCTGAATCAATCAGCAGTTGAACATGAGAAAATGAGTTTCTGACCCGCAAATTGTGAAAACGAGCTTTACACCATTCCTATACAGGCTGATTTTGAGGTGAGGTGCCTGAACTTGTCAGACTCGTGAACGTGATGGCATTTTTCTCCCTTGTAATTGACATGCCAAGGCGAGATTCAGTGCCATCTTTCTTTCACTCAAAAACTGTACTGATCTCAAATCCTAAGTCATACAACACTACTATAGGGATCTGATTGACAGTCTTTAGGTGCTTGACAAACTTTAATCCGGCCGGGTGAGACCGCCTTGCACACCTACCCATTGAAACGCACTTAATGAAAAAATGTCAGTGCGTTCCAGTTATCAAATTTAAATATTTACGGCTGTAAATTAGTTAACTTGGACGCCCTCGAAATGTTTTCAGTCGAAGTTCAAGGACTTACTGTAGTCTGCAGTCTCAACCACTCCCCGTCTTTCTTGCCCTAATAATATTGGTTTGCAGTTCACTAATGGTTCAATGTTTTCTCTTTCCCATCAGCACACCTGCCACTGCCTTAAGGAACCATTGATTTGACCACATTGTCGACTGATCCAACTTAGACAATCAGTGGTCTGTCTCAGTCCTCTTCCGTGGCATCACTGCCTTGTTAATTCTCATCAAATGATTTCATTGACTACCAGTAGAAGTGAAAAGCCCTGTGAGACTACTGAGACAACCTTTTGGTGCATGTTGTTGATTCTCTCCTGATGGTTAAATCACATGGTGACTTATCTAACCGACACTCCCCCCCCCCCCCCCCCCCCCACTTTGCCCCTTTTTTGTCATTCTCTGCTGCTACTCTTGACCCCACCCACCCCCCTCCTTGTCCGTTTGTTCTCTTCTTTTTCTTTTATGGGGGTTCATTTTTCGGTGGGCTCGCCACGTAGCTCGCAAGCAACCGACTTGTACTGTGGACGGAGGGGTCATTAGTCGCCTGCTCACTCCCACGCAGGCCTCACTTGCTCGGAGCAAGAGTGCTGCCGCCCTTTCCCCCGAAGGAACAAATGCTCCAGGTAACCCCCTCCTCTCACACTGCAGAGTCTTACAGAGGACGGTTTCTTGCTCCTCGTACTTAGGCACCTTTTCCACTGTTTGGTTCAGTACCGAGAGGGGGCCCTTAGTTTACAACGGCGTTATGAAGCAACCAATGTTTGTACACAAGTATGAACGATGATGCTAACCCAGTTAGAAATGTGTAATTACAACATTTACATGGAAATCCATCCTTAGTTCATTTATATAAGACATGCATGAAAAAAGGTTCTTCTCATACCCCGATACTTTGTGAGTACTGTGGTAAACCAACGGCCCCCTGAACTGACCCAAAATGGCTCGACTTGCTAATGGTGCTTTTCCATTCGTAAAATCAGGTACCATCAACTACGGTTTATAGTACCCAATAAACGGGATCCAAGTGTGCCAATTCAGTACCATCGAGGACTTGAATGAGGGCTGGTACCTTGCTGGCCTTCAAATTTGTCACTGCCACGCCACCTGATTGTAAAATTGAAGGTGAAGGCTACACGGCTTGAGATAGCAGTAGAATCTTGTTGTGCCTTAGCCTTAGTGGTATTCTTTTTTTTTTTTTTTTTTTTTTACTCCGGTGTCTAATTTTGCTGTCCTGTTGTTGAGTGGAAACGTGATCAATTTCTCATTTATTCTTTTTTTTTTAAATTTGTTTTTACAAATAATTTGTCTGTTCCCACATATAGTTTTTTTTAACCACTTAACAGATTGAAAATCGCTTCAGAATAAATTATATTAAATCCAATATAAATTACATTAACGCTTGAAGGCTCAATTGTCAGAGAAAATTTATGTTTTTTTAGACAAAAAGAAATTAGATGCGTATGAGTAAGCTTGGTTTGTTTAATTGATTGTTGCAATGCTTTCGTGCAGAAACAAAATCATCAGCCACGAGTATAAATGCTTGCATTCATTTCCATCTTTTAAACCGCTTGGTTAGTTCATTTCAATTCGATCGCTTGTGGCTCGAAGACCTTTTTGAAAAAGACTGATGAAACCATTTTCTGACGTACTAACATTTTGAATACAGCTTTTAAGAGGACAGATGGTTCTGGCTATGTTTCATACAATTTCTGTCAATTACAGTTAAATAAATTAGCACTGTTTCAACATTTAAAAGTAGCGATTGAGCCTGATTTTGGGGTAGTATTGATGTTGGTGCGCCATGGGAAACGATTGTATATCGGCAATAGCTGCTTTGATTTCCTGAAAAGTTGTGATTTTGGAGATAAAAAAAACTCTGCTCAACAGCCACAAAATACAGGAGACCTTCTTTCTCCACCATTGTTTTTATGCTCCATGTGTGCATGTCCAATGCTGCGTCGTTTTCACAGAACTATTTAAAAGTGGAAGATTCACAGGAAGATCCATTTTGGCCACTGTGCCAAATGTTCAAGTGATTGCTAAAATCCAGTCACGGCTCAGCTCAGCCAGTGTCTCCAGTCAGCTATTTGAAATTGGTATGAACCATAAATATGGTTAGCAAAGTAGACTCATGTGAGACGACATAGCTCCACGTAAATATGGACCGACACGCGTCCAGCTCACACGCGCTCGCAAAGTGATACAATTGGCCACAGTTGTACTGTGCCTCGGCTTGAGCCGATCAGGCCTCCCTCGACCGGCAGCATTTCTCGGCATCTGAGGAGCTTCTGGGTCCATGCTGGGAGATTTTCTTAAGCTGCTTACTTATTCTAGTTGTGTCAGAATGAAACTGTTGTACGGCTACAGGTGTAGCGGCAACAAGATCAGAGAGCCGGCGGCGTCAGGTGGATTGTTTCCTGTACAAAGTAGTGCTCATACCATTCAAATAGCAAGCTATACTCTTCTCTGTGGAAATGTAAATGCAGCTTGTTACGTCATTAACAACAGAAAGTAGTTAAAGTGAATGTTTTAGTAAGCCATTTGAATCTCTGCAACAAATTCAAGCTATGTTTTTGGGTGTGGCGTTTATTGACCAGCCATTAGACACCCATTAGCAGTTATTGATCGTGTGCTCCAGTGGAAACATGACCCACCAACAGTAATATTAGCAGCATCACAGCGGACAGGAATTGCATGCTCATCATAGATGCAGAATCACAGAAGACACTGACTGAGTTTTAGCAGCGAGAGTCCTCGAGGTCGCCGGATTATCATGACTAATCCCTCAATCTGAAACAGCAGGTCGATAGTCAGCCGACAGCAATATGTCCCGTCTTTTGGAAATGAACACTTTTCAGTCAGACGGACGTGATTTGGATGCTCGGCAATGTCATCAAAGATTAGCAAAGCTTGCTCTTTGCTGTCCTGTTTTATGAGATACCTTGCTGTATTGCTTCCTGAAGGTGTCTCACTTTGACTCAATAAAATAGTCACTAGTGGGACAGACGCAGGTGTTAGCAATGATGTTATTAGGGTTTACTTCCACTTAGGTTAAATGGACAATTAGTGCTACAGCTATGCGAAAGGTCACACTTAATATTCAAATCAAATGTCAATTTAACATTCCTAAAACAATCAACCCAATGGTGAGCTTCAATTTTTTAACTGTACCGAATACAGTGGTCCCTCGAGTTATGGCTGACCCGATTTTGAGTTTTTCAAGATGTAAGCCGTCGTGGTGGTTTTTGTTTAGATCTGCGAAGTCCACTAGCTTAATGCTAACAAACAATGCAACACACCATGGACTGCTAACCAATAGTATTGGTGTCTTAGCATTATAACCTTTAAAGGATCACCTATTAAAACACAAACGGTGCATCAAAACATCTAACAAGGCGATGAAATATTCATTATCCTTTGCAAAATGCAACTTATTTTACAGCGTCTTCCTGAGTCACTTACAGTAGTTGTGAAACTCTTCTTTGTCTGTCTAACTGAATTATACAACCCACAGTGGCCAAGTTGGACACACCAGAAGGAATTCACAATGAAGTAATCATAATACATCAAGTGTTTATTTGTTGATATTCTGTTTATTGATGTTATCAGTGTTTTGCGTTACGAATATGGTCATTGAATGAGTCGAGCTTGTATTTGACGGCATCGCGCTCTACAGTGCCGTGTACATGTTTTATCTTGACACATAAATGCATCTTGTTTATCACACACTAATATTCTGATACTGGAAATGTGGTGTGATAGTGTTGGCTCTCTGTTCTAGTTGTTGAACTGAAAGCCAAATTTTGAGTTTGCTTGTTTTTTTTTTTTGAGGTCCTCTATTCCTCATGCACACCGATTGAAACTGTTGCCTGCTTCAGTGCTACATCTAACAAATGGAATTTATTTTTCCCCCTTAAAAAATAATTTCCCTGCCTTTCAATCATCAACTGTCATTCATTCATCCTTTCCTCCTTGTCACTATCTCTCCTTGTATCTAATTTATCTTCTACCCTTTTTTTTTTTTTTTCTTTACACCTTTTGGTACTTTGCTGCTTCGCTGCCCGACCCGGCCTGCTTGTCACCCCTCCCCGCTGGTTGTGCTTGCCTGGCCCTGCCGATGACTGTGTCCTTTACCAGAGTGTCACCTGTGTCCTCGCTCAGCCTCCGCCACCCCGCTACACCCGCCACGCGGGCCACTGCGCAGCCGCAGCATCGACCGGCAGAAGAACGGCATGACGACCTCCGTGTCGGCAGACGGAGCCCTCGACCCCTCGCTGGTGAGAACATTTTTAAAAGCCAAACAAAAGCACATCGTCTTTTTTTCCCCAATATATATTTATAAAACATGTCCAATCAACCAGGATTTATATAACACGCAAGCATTTATCTCTAGACGTAGACTTTGGTGGGTTGCAAGAATAATGTAGGGGTGACTATCTACCGCGACAGATTGGCTTGAGAATTAAGGAGGAAGATAGTCTTGGAAGAGATGAGATGTAGTGCATATAGTAACGGCATTTGTAATAGCAATTATAATGTATAATAATCTGTTAATTAACTATTAATAATCTGTCAGTGGTGTGGAATGGATTGTTGATCAATTGAGGCAAAGTGGAACGTTACACTTGACTGCAACCAGCTGTTTCACTGTTTATTTGCAGCATTAAAATAACAATTGTGGTGTCAAAATTTCCCCTTTAAAATGGTGAATTGTTTTAGCTGATTAGCCTCCAACTCTCAAGGCAACAGCAGCAAAGAGAGAGAGCAGCATTCACGCACACTGCAAACGTTGTGGAAAATCACTGATGGAGCAGAAGAGAGCAATGCATTGTGTGAAAATGCCCCTGTGTTGGCTTATACAAGATTATCTAAGGGATAGTTCAAGACAAGCCTGTGCCGAGCCCGACTTATGTAAGTTTTATCCAAAAGGAAATAGATATGACATTTGCCAGTCAAAGTGCTCTAGCTGAATGCAAATGACAGGGAAGTGTCATTCCCGCCGGTGCTCTCCTCACACTGTGTTATCTCCCGGTGCTAGGGAGCGACGTCTGTCGCTGCCTTTCAGCCTGCACACTGTGAGGCTGTGAAAGGACTCGTTGACATGGCATGAGACAAACTTGTGGCCTGATTATGGACAGATCGGGTCATGCAAAGCAGACTACACCCTGAGCCCGGGGGCCGTTTTGACTTTCCGTCTCTTTGTTTCTATGCTTCCCTCGACTGATTGGTGTATAGATAGTTATAATTTTGCGCTTTAGCACTGCGTACTACGTCTTGTAAATGACGTCTTTGTGTGTTATGGTCAAACTTCTTTGTGTCATGAGGAAGGTTTTTACGAGGTTTTCAGGTCATCATTTCGTTTTGAGTGGCTTCTTTTTACAGTGGTGCTTTGTCCTGAACTCGGAAACCCGTATTTGTCTGCGTTATCAAGTGCTAGCCTATCGAAAGCTTGTAATCGGAGCTCACTTTTTATAATGAGAGCACACTAGTCATAAACCCCTTTTGCGACAAATGTAGTTCACCTTTATGAATGGCATAAAATGACACCATTCATGAGTTCAAGTTTATGTGGCTATATGGGAAATGTGAGCCGATGTAATACTGGTTGCTATGAATTAATTGTGTGTGTGTGTGTTACAGAACAAGCAGGAAAAAATGTTTACCTCGTCCGGGCGGCAACGGCCCCCCTCTCCATCCATCCCTTTGGGACGTAACCGTTCGCCATCCCCTGCCCCAAAACCGTCTCCAAAGAGGACTCCTTCCCCAGCAGCATCAAAGTAAGAAGCCAAGAAAATGTTATGTTTTGCCACACCTTTTCAGAGAAATGTTTATTGTCGAAGACATTGTAACATGAGTTGAAAGATTTATTTCCGGATACATTTAACGTGTTTGAAGATAATTGCCGAACATGTGTAAAGACTGAAAACTTAATATTTAATTGTGGAGATAGAGCGTGAACCTATTTTTCACCATTTCAGTTTTCCTGTAATGGCTGCTTTAGAGCACTTTGTAGGCATGAGCGCACAAGTCACATTCATTCTTTTATTTCGTACGAGTGAAATTCTCCTGCAAAATGTGTCCAAGCCGCGAGTTAGCGAAGCAGTCTAAACTACGATGCCCCCTGCAACATGATTATTTTTTTGGGATGAGATTTTGGTGTTGCCATTTTTATTAATCATTCAAAAATGGAGCTGTTAATAGCAACACTCTCGTGTGTCAAATTTAGAAGAGATTTGTGTTCACTTAACCGAGAGTTTAATGAACAGGTTTTTTTTCTGACAGGCAAAATTCAAAGGGGCGCCCATCCTCACCTGCAATGAAACAGCATCCCCCATCCCCTCAGCCGACGTCAGCCAAACCCCCTCCGATCCAGAAACCAGCTCTCACCCCACCGGGTCCCCCTATCCTCCGAAAGAGGGACTCCCGCTCCAAGGACATGTTGTTACCTATGCAGGCTGGCTTGCCACAGTCCTCTGACTCTAGCAAATCCAAAGACAAAGACGGTGAGCATCTGGGCCTGCAATGTTTGTTCTTTCATAATTCTGTCCTGAATAGTTTGAACTTCTTAGCTTATATAAAGAACAGATGCATCCAACCGACTCTTTAGTTTTCTTTGTATTCAACACAACACGAGCTTTGTCATGGATTGCTGGCCTGTTTTTGCTGCCGTGGTTTCCTTTTGGTGTGTACTTTTTTTGTGTCGGATGTACTCTGTGATGTGGCGGTAAATCTCAATGGAGCAGCTCAATTAAATCCCAGCTGCTATCACTTCCTGACCCAGTAAAGTTGCTGATGCTGCCACCTACTGGCTTGAGATGAGCCCTTCAATATACAGGGTCATCATTTGAAACATCGCTATCTGAGTAACATGTTTTTGGCAAATGAAATTGAATTGGTCTCATGCTGAAAGACGAAAGCTTTGTTTCTCAAAATTTCCACAGCACAGTCAAACTGATATAGTCTGTTTCATAACGCAATTGTTCAATATTCTCAGCTCACAGTTGACAAATATTAACATCATCCTTTGATCTTAACCCCCGAGGAGGGCGAGGAAAAAACGCAAAAAGGGGTTGTGTGAGAAATGATTATATTTGTCCATATACTTAGTGTGACATACTTTGGGGGTGATGTGCTGGGAAATTGAGCGAATGGAAAGTATGCTCCTTGGCTCAGTGAAGGTTGTGAAACACTAAACTACAAAATGTTAACGCTTGATTTGTCTTTCTTTGCCTGTCAGATTCTAAGACGGGAACCAATTCGGCTGCTGAGGCCGCCAAGCTCTTGGCGGAGCACCGCAGACAGATGCGTGAGCAGAAGGAGAAAGATGAGCAACTCAGGATACAGCGTGAGGAAGAGGAGAAGTGAGCAGTTTCAATGTTCCCTGATGAGGAGCATCATCAACGCAGATGTTCTCGCCCTCCATCTCAAGTGTGAGTATGAAAGTGAAGGATAAAACTCTTGTGTTTGGTACTGCAGGCTCAGGAAAGAGGAAGAGCAGCGTCTGGCAGAGGAGGCTCGGCTGAAGCGCGTAGAGGAGGAAAAGAAACTGGCGGAAGAGAGAAAAGTGAAAGAAGCGGAGGAGGCCCAACGAGCGGAGGAAGAGCGGGAGAGACTCGAGGCAGAGGAGGCTCTTAAGCAGGCCGAGCTGCAGAAGGAGCGGGAGGAGGCCGAAGCCAAAGCCCTGGAGGAGGCCGAGAGGGTCCGCCAGGAGCGCGACCGCATCATGCAGCAGAACCAGCAAGAGCGGATGGAAAGGAAGAAGGTAATTTTTGCAAATGATTATAGATATGGCAAGAACCTATTACGATATGAAATATTCTGTTGTTTCAGAGGATTGAAGAAATAATGAAGAGAACTAGGAAAGGAGATGGAAATGACTTTAAGGTGGGGAATTGATGACATTTCTATTAGTGATGTTCATAAGAAAGTGTCGTTTACAAAAGTTGTTCCACTTTTATGCAGAGAGATGAAGACAAGGAGCAAGAAGACAATGAAGATGGAATGGACCCGATGAGCTTTGATGCAAAGTGTATGTTTTCATAACCACCACTCTGTAGTGTCCTCCCCCAAAAAACAAGGAGGACGATCATAAAATATCAGGAATATTCTAATTCACTCTTAAAATCTATATTTTTTAATGTCGTAAGATTGTGCAGGTTGTCAAAGAGCGCAACTAATACGACTAAGATGGAAGTCAATACAGTTGGCAGGCTCTTAGGTTTTCCTGCAAAATGTGTCCATTCCCCAAGTTAGCAAGGCAGTCCAAACTATGTTACTCCTCCTGCATAATTAATTTGTTGAGATGAGGTTTTGGTGTTGTCATTGTGTCTTCAACGTACCAGAAAATATTGAAAATCAGTTTCAGAAAAGGAAATTGAACTATTTTCTATTTGTATCTATTTTCTGACTGCATGTTGGAAATAAATGTCCAACCACTTAAATAAAACGAGTAACCATCTGTTGACTTTAAACCTGATCTCCTGAATAGGTGAAGGTCAGTTGATGGGGGACGTTGCCATGGAGATGCACAACTGTGGCGATGGCGTGCCACAAAGAGAAGAACCCCTGGGCTGCCTGAACGGAAGAGAAGAAACAGACGACAAGGAGAACAACAACGCCCCGGGTGAGACTCAGGCACTCAGGTAAGACGGCCTTGAAATATTCACCCGCACACCCTTCAGATTAGTCCATTTATTTGCAGAAAGCAGAGTATTGCATTTGTGTTTATATTTGACACATCCATTGCTGGCCACAACTAGCAGTTAGTTCATTCGAAATCCCAACAAAGCCTTTGTAAGTCTTTAACTATGAACGATAGAATGATTAGAGTGCTCGCTTTCGCATATCATGTAATGGAATGCAAGCACAATATATTAGCTCCCGTAACTCATGACCAAACATTACATAAGACAACATTGTTAGTTGCCCACGTGCTGTATTTTGTTTGTCGCGCTCCCTTTTAGTCAATTGAAATCATTGACACCGCATCCGAAAACCTTGAATATGAAATGTTGTTGGCAATCGCCGATTATCACGTTGGCCTACATCACTTCAGTCCAGTTCAAAAGAGCCGCCTGGTGGAGGCCTCGGAGTTCCTGAACGAGCAGGACTCGGCAAAGGTGGAGCTGGTGTCGAGCCTGGGCGGCAAGTCCAACCAGTGGAGCTTCGAGGAGCTCATGGACCGCAACGTCCACGCCAAGACTCACGCCCTCATCGAGGCTGAGGACTGCAACCCGGTCCTCATCAACTGCGACGGGCCCGACGGGACCAAAGGAAGCCCAGTGAACTCGCTGCATTCCTCCAATCAAGCCATAGAGGCTCTTTCGGGTGAGCAGAGTTCCTGTCTGGATGCGGATGCGTTCTCACTTTGTCAGACGAATTTAAGCTTTGCGATGTTGCCGGATTTAGCGCCTTCAAACACGAGTCGAGGTCACCTTGTGCGTTTATCAGAAAGAGTTAAAAATCTTTGGTGCTTATATATTGAGTGCTACTGCTCAATAATCCGCCACTGGACCAGAGACAAGTTGATGAGATACGACGTAGAATTCAAGAAAGAATTTGTAGCAAAGCATGAAAATGGCGGATTTCCTTTCCAACCAATTACCTCTCCGCCCTCACTTCTTCATCAATAAAGGTAAAAGTAATGTTTAATTTCATCACTCATTATTTATTTCACATTGTTAACGTATTGATCTTTTCTATAATAAAGCTTTCTTATTTTATTTTTCGGCGTTTGGAAATTGATGAGTTGGCTTCTCATCATTTCCTCTGGGAAACATTGTTTTAGTTTTCATACTTTTTCTCCTGATATGATTTGGGAATCCCTCCATTATTATGTGATCTATTTTTCATTCAATTTATTTTTTAAAATGTAAATTACTGCCACTTTCGGGTCTCCCGTCCAAACATTGTAGAATGAGGTGAAATTCATACTTTAAGTCTTTTTTTTTTTTCCAATTGCTCTGCCTTGGTCAAACATGGAAGGAATTGTTCACTACATTTGGACAAGCCTTCCGCTTTTGCCACCTGGAAGCACTGACGTTGACGGTGAATTGTTGAATCCAAAGAAACTCACTCGGCCTTCTCGTCTATTTGCAGAGATTTGATGCTGCCGCCGCCGCCCCCGGCACCGAAAGGCCTCTCCACTGTTGCACTCCTCAACTTCCTGAGCTCAATTGAAAAGTTTCCAAACCGCTTCCTCTTCCCGTTAATTCCAGAGGGAGGCGGCCAAGGTGAAATGTAAAGACCTCGCCCCAAGTGCTCAAGTGTCTCATCTGCAAGGTGACAAAAGCTTCAGGGAAATTCCACGTTCCTTCTTCTTGCGTCAGGTCTACTTCTTCGTCTTCTTCCTTTTATTTTATGTGTTGTCCCAGATGTTTTTAAAGTGTTTTTTGTTTTGTTTTTGTTTTGTTTTTTGTCTTTGTCAGGGGTCCGCTGTTGTAATTTATTAATTAATTTTGGCTTGTTTGTTGTTTAGATTCTTGTGTCTCTCTGGGATTTTGGCACATGGCTCTTCTAAATTTACTTGACTGACTGTTGTCGTTTTGACAGCATCTGACAATTATGGCCTTACCATTTTGTTTTTTCAGTTTTTTTTTCCTTTCTCAACTCTAGTTTGGGTGTGGAGAAAAAAATAACGGGATCGCATCCGCCCTTGTTCCTCCTGCGCGCATGATTTCCTGTCATGTGTGAAGTATGGGAAGCCATTTGAGTGTTTATTCAATGCCCTTATTATCCAACTGAAGGTTCATTTACTAGTGTGCTCCTTGTCCTCGCCATTAAAACACTTCAGTGTACTATTAGAAGAACTGTCATAGTTTTAAACCTTTTCCCCACTTCTATTGACACTTTTGGCCCACTAATACCCAATAAAAACGAATTAGTAATGCACTAGTAACACTACTTGACCCAACTAGTTGGTGTTGTCATGCACTTGTAGCCTTATCAAGTTCAAGATTTATGTACCAGTATGTCCCTTGTCCTCAATCATAAAGACAGTTCCGAGCACTAGTAGAAATATGAGTGCTCAGTCATCGTCCTAGTGTGGATTAATGTCATCCTTCAAGCATTTGCGGGGCTACTAGTGCATTTTTCGATAGCCTTGCTACATAACCTATGGTCAATGTACTAGTGAACTCTTGGTCTTCACTTGTAGGACAATTTGGTCATACTAGTGGGACATCTTTATTACGAGGGAAGCGAAATTGCACTAGATAACATCTGCACCCTACTAGTACACTTATTTGATATCCTTAGTAAGGAGGCTACTAGTGTGTGACACACACCTACCAGTTGGGTGTGGCAAAGTATTTTCCTAGTGCTACAAGGTTCATGAATATTCTAAACAAAAATACTACTAAGACAGTCATTTCTTGTAGTGCGCTAAATTGTCTCACTAGTGAGAACAAACAGTGTACTAGTATATGGACCTTAAGCGGGCTATCAAGAAAATGGAATAATACTCGAACGACTTTCCATATATGAAATGCTGTCCTGCTTGCTTGCAGTCTGTTTTTGGCCACTAGAGGGCATAGCAGGCATGCGCATGTTTCGGTAACAACTGTTAAGAACTGTTTGTTGCTCTTCAGGTCTCAGTTGTCTTCGTTGAATTTTTGTACATTTGTAAATGGCGCTTTTGTTTACTAACAAGGTGGTTTTGGTTTATGGCAGTCTGTTTCTTTCAGGAAAAAAACAGCAAATTTACAAAAGTTGAGAATCCCACCTTTTAGTTAAGTCATGACATCACCTGTTCCATCGTCTTGTTCTCTGCACATGCTAGCTGCTACATTATAAAGTAAAAAAAAAAATGCATTTCAGCTGGTTTTTTTTTTTTATTATTATTATTTAATGTGACACGTTGCTGTTTATATATGAAAATACACTTCTGCATATATTTAAGTGTTTGTATGTGAAATCAGTGTTAGGCCAATGAAGCCACGATGAAGGCCGAGTACCGACTCTGAAAGCGGCCAACAAGTTTGAGCCTTTAGCCGTCATTTTGTTTCTGTGGTAAAAATCTTGAATTTTTCAGAGGGGGCGGGGGGCTCCTTTTTCTGCCTTGTTGTCTGTTAGCGTTCACACCCTCTCGCTAACCCAACGTAAGGACCTGAGAGGGCTTTTTGAATGTAAGACTTTCTCCATCGAAGCCGTCCTCCACGTGTTCTGTAGTCGCGTTAGGTAGCGTGTCAGGTCATGTCAGGTGACCTTTTTTCCCGTTAGGCTGCCACTTCCATGACAGGTTTCTCCGCTAGAGCTACTGCTCGTTCGCGCCACCTGCTGGAGGGAGGCTGCTAATGCGTTCCCTTGATCAGCTGGAACGTTGTTTGACTCTTTATTTCCGTATTCTTGGCTTCCGTTTTAAGGCACTTGTAATCTCTTTCTCCTCACTTGTTAGGCAATTCAGCATACTAGTAGAATGACTGTCTTATGTTTTTAGTCACTTCTATCCCACTTTTGACCTCTGATGCTATTATCTCTGCCGCACTAGTAACACTACTTAGACCAACTTGTAAGTACATCACGCACTAGTAGCCTCCTTATGTAGGATCTCACACTATTTGTTCTCACTCATTAGGACAACATTGGAATAATATTAGGACAGAGTACATGTTACTAGTGAGGGAAAACTATATGCTAGGTAAGGAGGCTACTAGTATTTGACACATGCCTAGTAGTGGCCCTCACACAACTCTTTACTAGTAACGTGCTAGTAGGCCAAGACTAGCATTAATAGTGGCGAAAGAAATTAGTAAGTTGAATTGCTGAATTGCCTCACTGCTGTAGCCGCACTACTTTGTCCGCAACAAAGAGCATACTAGTTTAGTCTATGGACCTGTCTTACTAGTAAGGTTTTTCTTTCACTACTTTCCAGCATTTCCGCACCTTAGTGGAACAACTTTGTTGTAGTAGTTCTACAAGTGAGTCGCGAGAGGTTAACTGAGAGAAGCACAGTTTTGCCTCACTTGTACCTTGTAGTTGACGTACTAGTTTGCCGCCGTTGTCCTACTAGTGGGGACATCATGTACTAGTACAGTGATGAAGGACATAGAAAAAATAGACAAATGGCTATCCAAACACATACCAATTAGTTACTCGCTAGCACTGTGCCTTAGATAAAGGTTTAGAGTTTTTAATATTGCTGTTAACTAACAGTTAAAAAAAAAAAAGTGTGTCCTTACCTCTGCCTCTGACAATCATGTCCTTTGTGAATAAAACAAATCCCACCCAACATCTATTATCAACCTGTCCCCAAGTAACATTTGTACTGTAAATATATTCAAGTGTTCTGACATGATATAAACTGTTAATAAAGTCTCGCAAAACTAGACTTGAGATTGCAACTGTCTTTATTCATTTTTATGCATTTTATTTTTTGCAACTTCACTTCAAAAGTCTTGAATACATATTTCAGCTTTAAGTGCTACAATTTGAAACCACTCGCCCCCCCCCAAAAAAAGGACACTGCATTCCAAAAAAAAAAAACCTGCCTATTCGTCAAAGCTTTTATGCATGTTAAACAGAGACGTCGTCCCTTTATTGAAAGCAACTATCCTCATAAAATGCCGTTAGCATGTTACTATGTAGATAGAAATTATACACACAAATACCACGACTAATTTGTTAGCTTTCGTAATGCTGACTGTAGCCAACAAATATATTCAGAATCGATTATTCTATCGATTAATTGACTCGTTGATTTTTTTTTTGCATTATTGTTGTCAGATAACTGTGATGCCACCTCTGCCATTTTGCACCCTCTGATTCCACTTTTTTTTTTTTTTAATGATGTAACTCTTTTTCAGAGGGAGTCAGATGCCATTTCTTAAAGAGCGTGACCACACCTCACAGCTTAGCACATAACTGGCAGTAGATGTCCTCCCCGGTGAGGAGAAAACGCTTGTTGGCCAAGGTCAGGCGGCACTTCTTGCAGGTGAAACAAGACTCATGCCAGGAGAAGGCCTCGTAGTTCACCACTTTGGTGCCGTGGCCGAACCCTGCGGACACACACGGACGTCAGACAACATTGATAAATATTTTCATCAACTATTGATCGCCTTGTTCTACTCTGGTTGTAAAAGACTGGGGGTCGCTGCATCTCTTTTGGGTCAGGACGCTTTTGCTCAGACCAGATTTGATGACGTCAACCACGGCCATAGAGGCAACGAAGACGAGATAAAAGTGAAGAACACAAGATGATCTTCAGTCTTTGCCAGGAGCAGAACTTGTTCCGGACTCTGGGCTCAAGACCGTCGACTTTTACTCTTTTGGTATACCTCATCTAACTTGTACTTCGTATGCGAGTTCATACATTAAGGGTACTCGATAATCGATTACCTCAAGTCATCGTTTTGAGTTTTTTTTAAATATTCAGATATTGAGCCTCTCAACTTTAAATAGTATATAAATAGGTTGAACACCCACAAATTAGAAACTATTTAAAAATGTTTAAACATTTTCTGAGAATTGAATTTAAGGAACATTTTCACAAACCTTAGAAAAAAAACAAACCAAATATAACTTCAGGACTTGTCATAATGTTAATGTTGGGTGGGCCGGTCTCAAGGCCATACTTTGCCCACCCTCGATTCTGATGATGGCATGTTCTGACCTGTGATGGGGTTCTTGCAGCCGTGGCACTTCTTGGCCACGTCGGTGCGGTAGCAGTTCATGCAGTAGAAGGCGTCCTCATGGGGGGTGAAGCGAACGCCGCTCAGGGGCTTGCGGCAAGTTTTGCACACGAAACACTCGCTGTGCCACGGATTCTCCTGGTAGCTGATCCCACCGGAGGTGATGGGCTAAGGAGGAAGCGCGAGATCGGAATTGCTTTAATCTCAATTATTTTAAAACGGTCAGGAATTTTAGGCCCTTGCAGACCCCATTAAATGATATGGTGGGCCACGATTGGCCCGCAGACCTGGAGTTTGACACACGTGCCTTTTTCCTACCCCACCAGGAAATGCTGACTGTACCTCCTTGCAGTGGAAGCACTTCTTGGAAAACTTCTTTTCATGGCAGTCGGTGCAGTAGATGTCGTCGCCCTTGGTCAAGAAGCTCTGCGTGCGGATTGGCTGCTTGCACTCGAAGCAGGTGAAGCATTCCTCGTGCCACACCTTTTTCTTGTACTCCACGTTCTTGGAGCCTGCCGCACACACGCGCACACACGCACAGTTTCACTTGCAGTGTCCACAAATGGCCATTGCTTTGGCTCCCTCTAGTGGTATGCACCGGAATTACCAAGTGGACTTTGGTTTTATTTGACTTTGAAGTTCAATGTGTTTGAATTTCATCTTAGAGCAACACACCACTGAAAATAAATTGTCCTTCATTCAATGGGGAAGTGTGTCTAAAACATTAATAGTGCATATATCCGAAATAGGTTTATGAAAAGCTCTGCATCTGAAAACGGATCATTCCTCACCAAAGGCTAAATGCATGCCCAAATTATACATAATAGTGCAAAAGTTGTAATATTTTTGATTTTATCAACCGGAGCCACCTTCCGACATTGCCTTGTTCAGGGGCAAAGGATTACAATGTTGATGAACTTCAAAATTTTGGGGCGATCGTTCTAATAATTTTGGAATATTAAGTGGACACACATGGACATGTGCAAATACATTTTGGTGTCAGTCGGTCAAAATATTTGCACATTAAGTGACGTTAATGTTTGTAATTTAGGAAGCATATGTAGTCGTAACGCTTATGTCGTCAATTTACATTTTTTGCTTACACCCCATCTCTCACCAAAAGTC
The DNA here is from genome assembly GCF_059441095.1 of Idiotropiscis lumnitzeri. Lineage (NCBI taxonomy): Eukaryota > Metazoa > Chordata > Actinopteri > Syngnathiformes > Syngnathidae > Idiotropiscis > Idiotropiscis lumnitzeri. The sequence goes on along the minus strand of NC_142394.1, from coordinate 22,268,158 downwards.
TTTTCATTTCCCAAACTTTCATACAAGCTCGGAAGGAGTCTGATTGGAAACAAGGACGGACGTGAGGGTGTGTCCCACCTGGCATGACCACCTTGTAGCATCCCTGGCAGCGGTTGCCGTCCTCGCGGGAGCTGCACTTGCCGCACATGATCTTGCCATCGTCGCGGGCGCAGAAGGGCTCGCTGGCCAACGGCGTGTAGCACTTGGCGCAGCGAAAGCAGTCCTCGTGCCAGTGGCGGTTCTTGTGGTGCAGCTCCTGGACGGGAGAAGAACGGAGGTGTCGGTTGAGGCAACCCCGGCCGATGTTGCAATATGGAGTCGTGAGAAGTACGTTTTCTGATATCTCTATTGTACATGAGTATTCATAGACACTCTTAAACCTCTAACGCTCTCATCAATAAACACACTCTCACCCCCCCCCCCCAAAAAAAAACTCCCACTGCACCAAAAATACTTTCACTGACACCCAAAAAACTCATATGCCGAACAACTCTTGCACAGTCTCACGCTCACCACAAAAATTCTCACAAACACCAATAATTCCTATGCCAAAAACACTCACTCTCACACAAAAAACTAAAAAAAACCTCCCTGACATTAAAAAAAAAAAAATCGAAAAAATGTCTCGTTCACCAAAAACTCACACACACAAAAAACACAAATTTGCTCTCGCCCTCGATCTCGTGCGATCATTCTCTCTCTCTCTTTCTCTCTCTCTCTTTCTTTCTTTCTTTCTTTCTTTTTCTCTCTCTCTCTCTCTTTCGCTCTCTCTCTCTCTTTCGCTCTCTCTCTCTCTCTTTCGCTCGCTCTCTCTCTTTCTTTCTTTCTTTTTCTCTCTCTCTTTCTCTTTCTTTCTCTCTCTCTCTTTCTCTCTCTCTCTCTTTCTCTCTCTCTCTCTCTCTTTCGCTCTCTCTCTCTCTTTCGCTCTCTCTCTCTCTCTTTCGCTCGCTCTCTCTCTTTCTTTCTTTCTTTTTCTCTCTCTTTCTCTTTCTTTCTCTCTCTCTCTTTCTCTCTCTCTCTCTCTTTCTCTCTCTCTCTCTCTCTTTCTCTCTCTCTCTCTTTCTCTCTCTCTCTTTCTCTCTCTCTGTCTCTTTCTTTCTTGCGAAAGTCCACACACCCAAAAACCTCTCAATAAAAATAAATAAAACTCCCACACAAAAACTCTTTCATACACCATACAAAAATACTTTCGCTTACATTTTTCACAACCCCAAAAAAACTTGCATACACCCCAAAAAGTTCACTCTTGCCCCACAAAAGGCTTGATGTTATACAAACACTAAAAAAAAAAACAACTCCATTCACATTAAATTTCTGTTCACATTAAATTCAAGTTTACCCCTGGAAAAAAACCTTTACACTCATGAAAATATCTCGCCCAGCCCCAAAAAAACAAAAAACCTCCCTCACAGAAACTCACCGCAAAAACCTATCACATCACCTAATAAAACTTTTGCGCTCACAACTAAAGAAACTTCACTCCTCAGTTTTTTGCGTTTGTGCGCGTGTGTTCCTCTGTAACCTTGGCGTCTGCTCCGATGGGTCGCCTGCACTCGGCGCAGGTGTTGGCGCAGACTTTGTCGAAGCACTTGGTGCACACGTGCTTGTCGTCCTTCTTGACGTACTTCTTGCCGTGCAAGTTGTCGCGGCAGTAGAAGCAGTCGAAGCGCTCTGTCATGGTGGAGGTCAGGTAGCTCCTCGGGCCTGCCATAAAAACAACGGCGCAACGTCACTTTTTTGTGTCGACTCGACTCACTGACATGTTTGCTAATTGTTGGCGGGATGATGTGTATACACCGTCAGAAGGCAAAAAAGAGGCATGACATAAATAAAATGGATAAATAAAAAAATAAATAAATTTAAAATGATGCCAAATGGACCGATGGTTGGCAAGCCATTTTGCAAGGCAAAATTATTTAAATTTTGCACTTCGTTAAAACATATTGAAGAGCAAAACTGACAATCAACCGCTGAGATGTCACCCACATCACCTACACGCGAGTAATCGGAAGCGGAGACGAACTCTGTGTTGCTCATGCTGCACCAGGTCGCTATGGCAACGAGCTTCGGCTGGCTACTACGTGGTTTAAAATATTGTGTAGTTGCTCCAAAGTATGTAATCATCGCCTCCATGGCGGCCAATAAGACGGCCACGTTTTTATTATATGAAATTGACACCGCCGTGTGTTCATTTGTTATATTGTCATAATTTTATTGTTAGGGGGCATTTGTTTCTAATTTTTTTTGCAATTTTCAGCAGTAAAAATCCAATATTTTAAATTTTAGTCAAAATATCTTTAACAATTGTGTAAAATATCCCTTAAATAAAACACCCTTTTTGGGTCTCTCAGTTTAACCTCCCGAAAAAATAATACATAATTACAAACTTGCTCCTCAAATAAAGTCAAAAATTATCAAATCTACTCATTCGAGAAAAGTTACTTCCACTCTTGGGTTGGAGATGAACAAATTATTATTCGGGTTTGTCGTCTGCCCACCTGGCATGTGTTTGCCACAGCTGCTCTTTCGTTCATATCCGCTAAAAGTTCCCTTGAGACTCAGTGACATCAATCTCAAGCAGGCAAAACCAAAAGTGACTTTTATCCAACTCTCCTTGCCAAAATTCCATGGAAAACCCCGCCCACCCTCAAAGACGCCCCCACCCCCCCCTGGAGTCAACGACATCGTTATTGGCGATCATCTTTGGTTATCGTCTTTTCTATCGCAGGAATGCAGACAGGCGAGTATGGAAAAGATTTAGTCCATGCGGCGCTGGCTTATCGGAGAAAAAGTGATTGATGTTGGCGCTTCGTTTCATTTTAAACCAATACAGCTGGCGCTTTGAGCCAAGGGTCAGGGGTCGTGATATTTGGGCTTGGTAAGCATGGTGACACGCAAATATATGGGAGTCATGACCACCGCAAGCTCTTAGATTGTGTGTGTGTGTGTGGGTGTGTGTGCGTGTAATTTGTTTTGTGTGCGTGTGGTTGTGTGTGTTGTGTAACTCCATGTGTGTGTGTGTGTGTGTTTATTTTTAGTTTCTCTACGTGTTTTCATGTTTGTGTGTGCTGTGCAAAATGGTATCGAACATCCGTTTTCTTAATAATTGTGGCAGTGTGTGTGCGTGTGTAGTTTGTGTTTTGTCTATGTTTATTTTTGTGTTCTTGTGTTTATATTTGTGTGTCAAAGTTTGTGTGTTCACATATGTCTTTGTGTATTCGTGTGTGTGCGGGTTTTTGTACTTGTGTGTCTGTATTCATGACTCGTGTGTTTATGTATCATTTTGTGTGTGTTTGTGTGTTGCATGTGTGTAGGGGTGTGTTCAACTATGTGTGTGTCGGTGTTGGGCGAATGCTATCAATGCGCAGCTGTGTCCAAGGGGATAAAGTGGGTGACTTGATGACCGAGTCACGGGGCCCCGGATGAGTCATCAACGTCATCACGCAACGAATCACCGTGGCTTTTTTTGGAAGTAAAAGTTCTATTTGAGGCCCACTAAGCCTCTTCTGGTTATTGTGCTTCCACTGGGGCCAAGTCCAGGACTTGGCCTTTAATCTTTGTTCCCGAGCGCGACAGCTGACTGCCACCAACTGCGTTGCATGCCTGCAAAAAGATGAGCTCTTGGGGGGGGTCGGACCACTTTGGGGTGTGAGTCACACTAACACAATGTTGGGACTCATGTGTTTGTGTGTGTTAATCTTTCTGTGTGAGTGTGTGTGAGTGTGTGCAAGTGTTTGTATTTGTGTTATGCATGCGTGTGTCATTGTGTGTTTATGTTTGTGAATAGATGTACGTGTTTCTTAGGTTGTGTGAGTGTGTGTTTTCATTTGTGTGTTTGTGTTCATGCACTGTGCATTTCCATGTGTATTTTTGTATATCTTCGTTTGCATATTTGCATTATGAGCACAGCACGTCTTTCATGTTTAGATGCGCTATGATGTATGGCCTGCGATCGTCTAGAGCAGGGGAGGGCAAACGTTTTGATTGGCGGGCCACAATGGGTTCTAAAATTTGACCAGGAGCAGTTGGATGGAGTGTTTTGGTAACCTCACCTCGTTTGAGAAAAAAAATACATTTAATCTTAAATAAAAAATGAACAAAAGCATTACAACAAAATATATGTCTTTGAAAAACCACAGTATTTAGAAAATAAAACATGAACAAGGTTTTTTCATTTAATTCTTTTCAAGTTCGGCGGGCCGGATTAAAACGCTTAACGGGCCGCATGTGGCCCCCGGGCCGTAGTTTTCCCACACCAGGTCTAGAATGTACGCCACCTCCCATCCAGTCAGCTTGGCTAAGATGGATGTATGGCTTGTAGACACATGTGCTGTCAATTGAAGCTTTTTGGAATGACCTCCCACTAAACTTTAGGCAAGCCCCCTCGCTTTCCATCTCTAAAACTCTCAAAACTCACTATGGAGCCAGCGGTGGTTGTCTTCAAGGGCATTCTAAATACACTTGAGATGAGGAAAGTCATATGCTCGCCATGCAGAAATCATATAGTGCAAGTGTAAGTGATTGTCTCCAAGGATCCAACGCAAAACATACCTACGGCCATTAAATAGAAATCAATGTGTCTCAGCATTCACATATCTGTAGTAGCAAGAAGGCATATGCCAAAAATAACTCCTTGAAAAAAAATCATAGATTCGTCTTTCACCATGTATACAAAATATTTTCCAAATTCAGTAACCTTGATGTAAATGCTTGTCTCTCAGCATTCACGCTACCATAAATAACTCGTGTGGTAAATCCAAATAGTGTCTTCTCAATATAAATTAATAATATGCTCAGTACCATAAATGCTTTCTCTCACAAATCAACACGAAAGAATTGTGGACACGAATGCATTGATGATAGATTTTCTTTCTAAGCATTCACATTGTTGTGAAAGGCGCTATTTAAATACACTTTGATTGTATTCGTGTTAAGAAATCATCTTGCTTATTCACATGCTCATTTGTGTGAATGCTTGTCCCGGCACTTTGTCACAATTTTAATGAGCAACAGCAGTAGCGAGATTGCATGTCTTTCAGCATCAACAAAACGTTTAAGAACGAGACTCAATATTCACTGCCTATACTCATTTTAGTCGTTTATGTTAATGCTTGTCTTTCAACATTCACACCATATTTCCAAAGCTGGCATCTCACCACTATAAGCTATCGGTACGCTTGCTCACTATTACGTAATCGTATAGCGTGACCACTCCTGTGAATGTTTGTGTCTTCATTTGAATTGACGACTTCACTCGGACTGTTTTTCACGTTGTTCCTCAAGGCTCAATTATAGGTCCGCTTCTTTTTAACTGATTGAGTTTTGTATCTAAAATTTTAATTACAGCGAGAATTGCTCACTATAAAATTTGCGTATTTGCCTCGGTGTGAACGCTTGTCTTGGCATTTGCACAAATTGTTGTCAATGTTGACACCCATTAGCACTTGGGTGAATGCTCCTCTCTCATCATACACACAAACTGTAACTAAATAATCTGTCTCCAAAATAGCAGCATTCAAGCAGCATGGTGTGAATGCTTGTCTCTCAGCACCAACATGACACTTTTGCAGCCAAATGATGCACTTCACGCCATCTAAAATGGGAGGAGTTCTCCCTTTAACATCAACCAATCGGATTAATGCTGTTTTGTTAATTAACCGATGCGCTAGTTAGCATACCTGAGTGCCTGTAGAAAGTCATGTTGCTTGTGTTCAGGAGCAGCAGCAGATTTCAAAACAAAAGATGGAGGCAGCAGCAAGAGAGGTTGGAACCCACATGTGCTTAAGTTCCGGGGGTCCGTATATACACCCTTGTCTACACCCACCCGAGACCACCCCAATCCCGCCACCCCAGTCCAAATCCAACCTTCGCCTCCTTTTTAGGCCTTGGAGAATGGACAGGATAGATTAGGTGATGGAGATTAGATTCCGATGCTGTCCAATCTGAAGGTTAAAAATAGGATGAGAAGAGGTTCTGAATGATGGCGGACCCGCAAGGACAACAGATACTCCCAAAGCCGACCCCCCCCCTCCGCCATCAAATGTTTTGTCTCTGCCGGCTGGACCGCGTCAACATCGCAATTCGTCCTGATGACTCACAAGGGAATAATTGGGGCGCTGGCTTTTGGAGTTTATTTTTGTGGATGCGAACTTTTTCTCTTGGTAATTTTAAAGGCCATCAGTTGGAAAAAAAATGGCAAGCACACGTTTGTGGTTCAGTCGCGCGCTGTGATTGGTTGTCGGATTTATATGTTTGATTATTACGATTTAAGTTATGAAATTCATCATTCATAATTTTGCCATTTGCATTAATTCTGGTGGTGATTAATTCACTTCATTTTGCTTTAGTTTTATTTTCAGATTATTCAAAAACAATTGCCATTTTCTTTGTATTATTTTCATTTTAGAATTTTTTTTCACATATTTGGTGAGTTATTTTTCAGGCCTCTGGGTGTTTGGATGACCATTTACTCTAAAATTTGAATAAATCTTTTTTCTTACTATGTAATCCATTCACCGACAGTATAAGTAAACGTTTTATTCAAATGAAAACAGCCAACTTCTTCAGACTGTTGGGTTTCAATTTAATTTTCGGTAAACATCAATTCAGTAAGCTTACATATGTGTGCGTGTGCGTGTGTGTTCGGAGGATCATCTGGATTTAATCACACAGGACCAATAATTGCGTTTGTCCCTTCTCATAACCCGCCAGACGATTTCTATTCCACTTTGTTTTTCAACAACTCCCCCGAAATTTAGGAGAACATTTTGCTTATCAGAAGCGATCAATCACTTTGTCCTTGTTCAGTGTTGCTGCGTTCACGTCAGATTTTTAAATGTGGTTGACTTGAAATACCAAAGTGATGATGGCGGGAAATGGAAGCAAATAAAAGCAAACGTTTATTTATGGTATTTTTTTTTTTCCGTACTGCGAGACACACATTTTATATCAGTGATATGAAAGATTGATTTCTGCTTATGTGAGCGTAATGACAATGTGACCGTAGTAAATCTAGAAAAGCGCGAAATATACAGTACGGTACTTTGTTTTTGGTGTGCTGCTTTCAGCTACTTTGTACCCCAAAATTATTTAATTAATTTCTTTCGATTTCTGGAATTGTTACATTGTTAAAGCAGTTGGCGTTTTGGTCGATATACTTCAAATGTACTTGCAACTACGTTCAAACTTATTTGTTAATACGTTTGAGCGTACGTTTCCGTAATTAATATTATTTTTATCATTATTTTTTTAAAATAATTTTTCTTTGATCGCATTAGTTTACAATTTTACCAAAGAGCAAAATTAAATTTATACATTAAAATTAACTCATTTCACAACTGTCATAATTCAAGAATTTTTTATTTATTTATTTATTTTTTTTACCAATTCCACTTTGGTCACATCACTGCTCCTCCCCTAAAAAAAAAAAAATAGAACCCAAAGGTTTTTTAAGTTAACTCTTACAGATTGTAAATCAGCATCATAATTTTTTTTTTATAATAATACATTTTAAAATTTTTAAATAAAAACTTTTCTGAAGTTGTGATTGGTTAGTCCAAATCACATTTCTTTCTTTCTGCATATTGCACTTTCTAATAGGCGTTAATTCTTGGCCGGCAAACTCATTTCCTGTGTGTGTTATACTGGAATACAGAAATGGCACACACACTTGCAAAAACAGGAAATTTGGCCAATCTTCAACATGATCCTACCCTGGAAAATTGTGAGTCTGCATCCTCGATATTGAGTTAGGGTGCGGACAGAGCAGTGGCAGGCTGCACCGCATTATCACTGGCATTGTGACAGTGAGTCATTCTTTCTCTCTCTCTCTCACACACACACACACACACTAGTGAAGTAAAGGTCACACATGCAGGAAGCGGTATGTACGCACTAAAGGCCACCAGGGCAACTGTATGTCAACACACGCACACACACATTCAGATAAAAGCACTTGAGCTCTAATTTAGTCGCAACCGCTTATCCGATGAGTAACTGGAGGCTTGAGTACACACTGTTGATGTGATTTTGTTTCACGCTCATACAGTCAAATCAGCTGCCCCGTCCTTAAAAGTCGGCAGCTGCTCAAGTCGTTTTCATCACAGGTCATATCACTGTTAGGGTTGTCCTCGGGGTGCCGAATAATGGTGAAAGCACATCCGATATGTAATCGCGGTTGATGCCAAAGAACTGTTGAAGTGAGTCGGGGAGTTTCAGTTAGACAAAAGAAGTGCTTTGCCGCCATCTCGTGGCATTTTACTGCCAAGAAACTCTGTTGAAGTGAGTTGAGAAGCGCCTGTTAGACAAAAGTCGTGCTTTATCGCTATCTTGATGCCATGGAGTTATGTTGAAGTAAGCTGAGGAGTAGCATTAAGACAAAATAGTGCTTTGCCACCATCTTGTGACACCTTGATGCGAAGATACTGTTGAAGTGAGTTGAGAAGTTTACCATAATTTTGATCACATTTGAGCTTTGCTGCCATCTCGTGGCAACTTAGTAACGGGTTGAGAACCTTCATTGCGATCAAGCAACTACTTGTGTAAATTAAGTAAATGTAACCTTGCAGAAGTACAATCTCTTCTTTTACTCAAGTAAAATTAAAAAGAACTTTACCTTACAACTACTTGAGTACTTATTCCAAAAGTTATTTAGAGTCAAACTTTCGACATTCGCCCTGTGGCTGATTGGATGCATGACTGATATCTGCAACTTTTTGTGCTGACTTCAAGCAAAAGACGTAGAAATAAAGGTTCTTTTATGCAGTGGCGCAAGCACATTTGAGAGCGTCTGAAAAATGTTTTATGGGTTCGAGACGGCGGATGATGTCATTGTGGAGAGGAAGCAGCGGGTCTGGTACATGATGACATCATACATTTGGTTTGGCAGAGGCCCAAAAGGAGAAGGGAGGTAACCCTCAAACGAGACCCTTAGCCAGGCCACATAGCAGCAAAATGGTGGGCATCAAAACTCTCCCAGGGGAAATTGCACAGCACACAAAGGACAACACTAAGAAAATTAATTTAAACAAAATACTAAAAGGTGCATCATAAAAAATTTCCCCATTCTCATTAATTTTGACATCGAATTACGACTTGATGAGAATAAATATATTTATATTTTTGCCACAGTGCCACCTGCTGGATCTGGCCTGAATTTCCCCTGACGATGATGCGATTACAAATATGATTGCTTATATTACGTGATTACGCCGTATATTAGGATTTAGAGTATATACTCTATATTAGTTTTGACTTTAAAAATATTAAAATTTTTGGTTTGAAATTTTTTTTCGTTTGATTGAGCGCTTTGTTTTTAACATAAAAGTCGAAAATATATCAAATAAAGAATAAAAAAGATAAACAACGTTTGGTGCAGTTTATTATCATGTTTTACTCATTTTTGATTGTCTACTACTCGACTATATTATTAATTAAAATGTCATTTTATTTATTCATTAAAATATAAAATTCAGAGAAAAGTCAAAATAAAAATATTTCAAAAGATTTACAGGAAAGAAAAAAATTTAATCAACATAAGTTACTTGATTTCTATTTTCTTCTTTTGCAGTCGATATTTATTTTTTGTCTGTATGGAATCGCGTGGTTGCGCGTGACGTCATCACACAAAATGCGTGTGCGTTGAAATGAATAGAGAGCTCGCTATGTTATCGTGCTCTGCACCATAGCGATTAAAAGTCATTCGTCTACATTTGAGTTTTCATTCCTACTTACTAGAAATAATGGTAGAAGATACACCAGTACACACCCAAAAAAAAAGTCGGGAAAAATAATTAAGATGAGCAATATTATATGGCGTATTGATAAAATAACACACACAGACAAAACAACATTAAAAAAAAAACTCAACTTTTCATTTCGATTTTTGATCCAAAATATCTTGGAAATAAAATGAAAAACGTGAATTGCATTCCTTCCAAGTGATTCTATAATCTTTATGAGTGAATAACCGAGTCCCATTGTTGTTTAATTTAGGATGCACCAACATGACTGCCAACGATTTAATTCATTTTCGTCATCATAAATCATCATAAATCCCTTCTCCAGTTTACTAACCGGAGTGTCGCATTTATATATTCCAGTACTTATGTATAAGCAATTTAGAAATCTAATAAACGTATAATAAGCAACAGGCGTCTCGTCGAGTCTCGGTTTAATAAATGTCTGTTAAACAAAATCGTTGAAGGACGATTAACATCACAACTGTCTGTTTTCAATGTGCATCACTTGCACATAAAGACCAACAAGAAGAAGTTCACTGAGAGATTAAAAAAAGTTCCTGAGATGTTATTGAGCAGAACTATCACGTTAACTGGACTCACCTTTTTCTTCTTGAAGAATGCGATGGCGAATCTGTTGGCTTGTTGGCCGAGCTGCAAAATGCGCTGCGCTCGCCTCTTAAAAGCCGCTCGCAAGACAAGAGGGAGGACCAAGCAAGCAAGAAAAAAAAAAAGAAAAGGGGGGAAAAAAGTGCCGGACATAAGCCAAACCTCCGTAAGCGCTCACAAACAATGACCTCAACCAGGAATTTGGAAGCTGGTGCAGAGGCCGATGAGATTAGAGGAAAATGAAGAGCAAAGTTGCACCAAGGTGACTTTCTGGATGGAAAACACTGCTTGGTTTTATTTGAATCGATTTTAATTGTTGATTTTATACTTGAGGTCCACAGTTAAAATTATGAAAATGTATCAAAAGTGGTTTTACTCGACAGTGTAAAGTAGCGCCTCAAAACCATACAATTTAAAACGGACTCTTCAGCTGTTGTTGTGCCCATTGTTCTGTTTTGCCGCCCTTGTGTGAATCAGTGCTATAGAATTAAAATTATGACATAAATAAGGATGTCAAATGTTGTTAAAACCGAATCCACCAGACGTCCTAAAAAAACATTTTATTAAGTAAGTCAAGGAAAATAGTAACGGTGGTTACTCAACACTGAAACTGTCCATGCCATAAACGTGTGCATTTTAAATTCAGACGACCGCATAATCACCACATCTACATACGTTCTCACAAAAACAAGCCCCCGTTTGAGAGCCATGTGCGAATCTTAAAACAGTAAGAGTCCAAATCATGTCATTTTATGGGACACGGTGGCGCTTGATACAGTCCTACGAACTGTCTGTGTTCCCACCACATTACACATTGACGCAGAAACATATACCTGTTGGTCTTTGAAAGCAAAATATAAAAAAAATTATGATGAAGAAATAATTGATTATGTGACGTAGTCGCCATATCGATGTGTGATATCAACACTCCCTGCAGCATTCCAATCTTTTCTACGGTTGGGGGAAAAAAACTGCGAAGTGGACACGCTCTCTGCTCTCCTTCTTTGGTCATAAACACGAGAATGACATGAAGATGACTCATTCTCAGAGAAAAGTATGCGCACATCTTTCATCTCCACGGCTGCCAAAGACGCAAAACAGTTGGAACATCAGTGACACTCACACTCTTTTACATTCCTGAGTGGACAAGAAAAAGGTTTTGGTAGTCATGAGGTCATGTCTGCAAAACCTCCTGGTTAACATGGCTAAAAATAAAACTAACAATTAAAAAAAAAAAAAGGTTTAGGATAGAAACTAGTGCCCGACCAATTAATCGTCCGGCTGACATTCGGTATTTTAAAATCTGTGTATGATTGCAAAATGACATTCATCCACCAAAGTCTCTCTGTTGTAAAGTTTAACAAATGCTACAGGGCAGTATTATAAAACAGTCAAATGTCTGCCTGTAATTCATATCTTGATTTTTATAATGGATTTTTTTTCCAACAAGAAAATAATAGCCATTTCCCTTTAGAAAAACTGATTCATAACAATTAAATAGAATGTTAAGAATTGGATACTGCGAGTCGTGATTTTATGCTGCAATTCATTTAATTGTGCTCCTTATTGGTGTGCTCTCCTTGGCCACTGGGTGGCAGTATCGTGTCGTCCTGCCATACGGACGTAAAGTCGAATAGACTACTTCTCCTACTAATGCCACGATTCAGAAAAATGCCGTAATGTCATTTTTTTTCATTGCAGATAAAGAATATATGCCTGTGAGTATTGTTATATTATGTTTGAATGTGTAGCGCCACTGATTGTGTTGATATGTGTTTCTTCTAAAATTGCATCGATCAATGCTAAGCTAGTGTTCGTTAGCATTAAGCTAACCGGATGTTCGCAAGGCTAAGCTTTGGTTTTGTTGCATGCTGAAGACATTTTAACTTTGAATCAAAAATATCATTGACAAAAAAAATTGAAAATTGCGTCTTTTATTTCAAGGTATACACAACTAGATGTGGTAAACAACTCAGGACCGAACACCTTTTGATTGAAGCCACACACTTTTCAGGTGAGCAAAAATGTTGCAATAGGAAACAAAGTAGTAGTTCATTTCTTGCCTTTTAGAGTCCTTTGAAAATGCTTGTTTTTGGCTGTGGCTTTCATCTGTGAAAAGTGCATTTGCTGTTAAGCAAACAAGGAGACTGTATTGGAGAAAAACAAATCATTACATTTGTAAAGCACGGAGATGAGCCAGAAATGTTTTGAAACAACGTTTGATGGACTTTAATTTCCTTTGTTTTATGTTTAGCCCCAATTCTCAATTGACCCTGCACATGAACAGCAACACCCTCGGGCCATTCCTTGCCCAAATGGATCCGGAGAGACCACCCAAGCCCAACCCGGTGAGGTTCCATCTGGCACTGAATATGTTTCCCATTTGAAATTTGTTGTTGCATAACAATGAGGGCGTAATCATCACGTCATCAACAAAACAGGGCTGGCGAGCAACTTCTGTGTTTTTCCATTCAAAGCTCGGCTAATTCCTCTCATCTTTTTGCACACTCATGAATAGGTGAGAGGAAATTTACACTGATGTGGACAGTGCCTGCCACACAGGATGTCTGCACACACACACACACACGCACATTCTCAGGCACGCAAAAAGCAGAACAGGCCGTAGAAAGTGGACACAGCAAGCCTTTATAGTCGTGTCATCCAGAGAAAATCACTCAGTGGCTTTAGTTTATTTCTTACATTTAGTTTTTTTCTCGTTCTCAGAGTCCAGCAGGAGGCTGATTCATGCTTGCTTTGTCGTATCCATGGCAATAGCATACAAACACACAAAGAAAGTACCTGAATGCTACGGATGGATTGAAAACAGTAAGCTATGTACATTTCATTCACTTGACATCAATTAGACAAGATGAACTTTTCATTCACTACACTTAGATTTGTATATTTTTTTAAAATTTTATTTTAAGTGTCACCCCCACCGCGCACACACACACACACACCCCCACACACAACTTTCCAACACAAATGAGAGCAAAGTGACAGATATGAGTGCAAATATTTTTGTTCTTAATGTCCTTTCTGCAAAACAAAAAAATAACACTGAAAGAGAACGCGCAAAATAAAAAAAAAAAGTCAAAATGACAGAAATAAAAATATTCTAGGGATCTTGGCGAAAAGCATTGGGGCCAGAAAACAAACAAAAAAACTCTCAATGAATTTCAAGTTCCTGCACAGCAGAAGATAACATCTGGAAGAAGGCCTTGCTCTTCCTTCCACCTCCGTATCAACACACGCACACACACGCACACACACACCCCCACTCTCTCCAGCACACTTGCAGTAACACACACTCTCTCTCTCTCTCACACACACACACAATTCTTTCTTCAACCCACAAATACACTCTTTTCCACACACACACACACACCCGCACACCCCCACACACACGGAGCTCATTTACTGTTCCTCCATCATGCAACTATTTAGAGGTTGGGCCCAAGAGGCTAACAAACAGCCACACACACATGCTCACACACACACAGAGTGCGGTTGGTGCGAGGCGTCCTTTCTGGCTGGCGTTGACAACACGGCGGTTGCCACGGCGACGTCCTATCAACACTTCCTATTCCACCAGTCTGTGCTAGACAGCTGCAGCTCACAAGCTTGCTGCCCAAAATAGCTTCTCCGAGGCCTTTGTAGTCAATGCAACACATCTGTATATCATTTACAGCTATTCTTATTAATATCATCATCGTTCTTATCAGCTGTCATGCTAGATGTTCACCAACTTTCTGGGTACGGGGAGGACTTTTTCAAGGACTCCTCTAAAGAATCCTATCCCTGACAGTGTCTTATAGTGACAGGCAGAACAATTAAATGTTCTTCCAATAGATGGCAGAACTTGTGTTCTGACTAATTGGCATTCATAATACAGTTACGATGGCTTTTATTAGGCCCACATTTGACTCAATTTGTGAGTAAATCCAGATGAGACCATCATTTCGGGAAATTATTTTTTGTGCCTTTTTATGCTGTGAGATTTTTCATGTGTAAAACATGCTCCTCGGTTCAATAAGTGTTGTTTGAGTTCCTCTTTTTAAATTAGTGCTCCTCTGCCTATTTGCAATTGAAACTATGGACACAACTCACCGTAGCAATTAACGGAATAAAAGTATTGTGGCAGAGGAGCTTCATTTAGACAAAAGTAGCACTTTGCCGCAATCTCGCGGTATACTAGTGCCAAGGAATTATGTAGTTGTGAGTTGAGGAACTTCCTTTAGAATAATAAGTGATGCTTTACCACTCAAAAGGCGTTCTTTGTTGCCATCTTGCAGCATCTATAGGCAATTTTTAACCTTTTTAGGGGCCCGACAACTACTCATGAATTTTTGCAATTTGCGGCAGGGCTCATGTACCCTAACTAGTTTATGATGTTGTCTTTAACTGAGTTGCGCCAGTAGTTCATCAGCGTAGGGTGGGAATCTTAATGACAAAATTCCAGGAGTGCAGCTAGAAATTGGAAGGATTGTTCACCTTGACGGAGATCTGAACATTATAATAGAAGCTCCAAGCGAAGTGCAGTGACGTGAAGGCAATTATGAGAAGACAAAGAAACATTCAGAATGTTTGCTGAATGCTGTTAAAACGCTTTCTCCAACACACGCGCACACACACAAACACACACGCAATGTTCACAGTCGGCGGCTCAGATCCACACAGCGCATGAATGACTTTTTAGCCACCCCGGATGTGGAGCGTATTGCTACCTCGCTACCCCCCTCCTTGCCAGAACTCCAACTGGGTTGAAAGGTCGCCTCCCAGGCACTTGATTGACAGCGCGCGTACTGTTAAGTGGCGACCAATCGGCTCCGAAGAAAAAGCCAAGAAGAATCCTCAGCATGCAAACCAAGCTTACAGTGCCGCTGCTCTAGTGTCAGAAATGTGCAAAGCCGTTTCAGCATTGATTCCATTTCCTACTAGTGCGCCGAGTTGTCCACGTACAATCACGCTCTTTCTTGTCAATAGTAAGAAAAAATTTTATTTTCATGACATTTTTCGACCATAGTATTGAGTGACATTTCTAGTAAAATGCACTAGTAGGACAAGGGCACATTAGTAGAAGGACTAGGGCGCACTCGTACAATGATTGTCTTTCAGGTCCCTTTTTTTTTCCCACAACTGCTTTTCATTACTGTATGACATTTCTGCGCACTAGTAGAACGTCTACAATGGAATGCACTTGTAGGGCGCACTAGTAGAACAACTACAATGCACTAGTAGAAGGACGAGGATGCACTAGTACAATGACGATGTCTGTAACTGTCCTGGTTGTCTTTCTAGTGACGTTTTGGCACAAAACGTTCCACTACTCTATAACATTTCTGCACACTAGTGGAACAATCAGAATGCAGCTGTGGTACAAGTCCGGCACACTAGTAGAAGGTGGGTGCACTAGTTGAATGACTTTCAGTTCAATTTTTTCCCCGCCACTCATGGATGACTTCTACACACAACTAGGGCCCGATAGGAGAACCACTAGGCATACTAGTTAAAAAAAAAAGAAGTTGTTTTTTTTGTACTAGTAATTTCCACTACTGTATGATATTTCTTCGCACTAGCATAGCGACACTCTACAACTATGTTACCAATGAAGCAAAACAGTTGAGTGTGCACTACCAGTACTGCCAGTGAAGCGCTAGACGTTAACTAGAATTCTATAACATTACTTGTAGTGCAAAATTTTCAACTAGTGCACAGTTTTGCCTCACTTGTAACATGTTGTTCTACTAGTGCAGAGAAATGTCACACAGTTGTGCAAGACAGTAGTGTTTCTCTCTACTGTGATCAGCAAGTAATCGAGAATTTTGTAATTGCCTATAGAAACTACAAAATGGCGGTAAAGCACTAAATAAAGTTCCTCCCGTCACTTCAATTTTCTTCCTTGGCACCACTAGATGGAGCCAAAGCAATATTTAGACATGGCTTTGGCCTGAGTGCAAAAATAACATAGCAGGCTGTGGTTCACTTCAGTGGAAAAAAAAAACTTCAAGTTTAAGAAAGACGGTCGTTGTACTAGTGTGTTGAATTGTCTGAGTACATGGACTAGTACGCGCCATAGTAGGATATGGACTAGATGCTCAAACAGTTGGCCATCGAGGACACATGCTGTGCGTTGCTACAATAAGGTGACTCAAAAGCCCAATCAAAATTGACAAATAAATACACACTACATTACAGCGGTGGCGGACGAGATGGGCGGCGTGACGAGGTAGCGGGGGAAGCGAGAAGGGAGCGGGACGCGGCGCCCTCACAAGCGGTAGCGGGGGTCGGTGAAGGGCGGCTCCGAGTCGTCCATGGGCAACACCAGGCGCGTGCCCCTCATCACCAGCTCGTGGTCGCCGTACGCCAGCTCCCGGTCGGGGTCGTCAGCGGCTGCGCCGTGCGTGCACGCTCCGTCCGTGCTGATGGTGATGTCGCCGTAGTTTAGGTTGACGTCGCTGTCGGTAAGGATGAGGTCGGAGTCGTCGTCCTTGATCTGACACTCGTTCTGGTGAGAGGAAGGACGTGAATGTTACGTCTTGACAATGAAGCCCTGCTATATGTAAAAGTGGTTTTCTCAAGACATTTCCTACGTTCTGTGAGGCTAATTTTACCGGTCCGTCCTCCGTCCGCGACCTGGGCACCCTTCCGTCATCGTCCCTTCATGCTTATTCATAAAATAATTGCCCCAGTCCATCCTTGTCCTTTTAAAGCGCTTCCGTCTTTTTATTTTACCAGTCCAAAAAAAAAAAAAAAAGGGATCGTGCATGTCGATAGGCTAACGGCAGAGGTTTCATAATTCATAAACATTCATTAAAGCTCATTAACTGGCTAATTTCCTATTCACATCCACTCACAGTAATTTCTGGACTACACAACAAAATTAAACGCAACTTAAGACACCTGTTTTGGCTCTAAATTGCTTCTTCACACAGTCTGGCCCCCCCTCCGAGTCTGTCTGTGAGTAGACGCACTTAAAAACAAGAACATGTATCTTATCGTTCATAATCTGTTCAGTTAAAGTGGTCTTACGTCGAAGGCCTGCGGGCTGGTGAGGAAGCGGGCCAACGGGCCGCAGCAGGCGGGCAGCGTGGCTGTGAGTGGGGGGCCGCTGTGGGTCAGGATGGGTTTCAGGTAGCTGGAGGCTCCAGTCAAAGAAATGAAACATTTTCAATTCAGACCTGCAACTCCACACTATCAATAAATACGACATGACAGTGCCCCCTGCTGGCCGAGCAACAATTAAACCTCACCGCACAACACAGCGCACGTATATTTCTGGAAGGATACTTGTGGTCAAAGTTGTACCAAATTCGGAAAAGCCAGGCACTTTCCTGTTTGGTGCTTCGTCGCTCGGAACCGTCGCCGATGCTCGTCTGCGCATACACAGTGAATGTAAATTTTGATCAATTGATTTTTTTTTTTTTTTGGTGAAAGGGTCATGACAGTAGGGCTACACTCACAGAGTTGTCTTGGTCCGAGTCCACTCCAACCCTGTTCAAGAAAAACAAAAGAATTTAGCATGTTTAAGTAGCGTCCATCTGTCTGGAAACGGAATACGTATAAATATTAGTTGAGAATTACAAAGCAAAAAGAAGCTTAAGGAAGAGTCTAGTAGTAAAAAGCCTTTTATGGACAAAAGTCAGAAACTCTTAAGTCATAATTACAGTCCGAGGAATTTACTTCCTTTAATTAATTCACGATGTGCTGCTCAATACAGGAAGGAAAGCGTTTGGAAAGTTGTTACCGTATGCGCTGGCATGACAACATCTGCGTAGTGCCGCCGCCGCAGAACCACACGGTGAAGAAGACCACGAGCAGCGTGGTTGAGAACATCATCTGCCGTGCGTACGTGGCCGTGTCTCGAATGGACAGGGCGAACGTCATGGCGCCTCGCAATCCTGTAAGGCAAAGCGGAAGCGCAGAAGTCACGACGAGGGGGATCGGGGGGGGGGTTAAGTGTCGTGACATGACTCACGCGACACTTTTCGGACCGGTGCCGAACGTGTGACTAACCTGCAAACATCATCATGTGCTGAAAGTTGGATCGGATCTTGTTGCGTCGGCCCAGATTGAGGAGGAAAGAGAGCGGGTAGATGTTGGCCGCCCTGCCAAGGAACACTGCCACCTAGGTGTGACGTTTATGAAGGAGAACAACCGGCATATTTGCCATTCGGAATTTGCCAATTTGCAGATTTTTTTATGGAATCTACCCAACTTGCATGCCAAAGCCATGCCCAATACCAAAATACTGCTTTGCTGCCATCTTGTGGCATCTATCGACAACTACAACCCTTCATGCAGATTTTCACCCTTAGTGATCTAATTTTTTTCCCAATAGGATACAAAAGCCCCGACGATGAACATGGGGTTAAAGACGTGGTTCTTGAAAGTGAAGAGGGTCAGACCCATGTAGGAGAAGATGAAGTTCTCAGCCAGGAAGTTCAACAGCTCAAACAGCTGCAACAAAAGAAGACATCCATTGTTGTCATGTGCCCCAAAAAAATGTAACAATTGCCATTGTGTTTTCACTCTGGTCTGACCTGTTTAGTTCGGTCCTGGGACTCGGGAGACAGGTTGTTGAAGGTGTAGTGTGCCTGAGTGATTCCACAAAACAACACTGCCACCACCCCTGTGGCACAGGAATATGCAAATAGCGTTAGAATTAGTGTGCGTGTGCGTGTGTGTGTGTGTTTGGCTGTGTGTGTTTGTGTGACCTGTGAATCCACACGCCTCAGCCAACAGAAAGGTGCTCCACGACATGAGGAAGAACAAGGCCGTCTCCAGCAGCTGGAAATCTCTCAACTTTGTGAACTTGGTCACGTGCGAGCAGTTGTCAAGGCGTTCAACCAGACAGAAAAGACAATCGATACATAACAACATTTTTGTTAACAAAATAAAATGCAAAAACTTAAAAAAAAAAACTACATCGCACGTTTATCCAACTAAAACTAATTAATATTAGTGAGTTAATTGACATTTTCAGAATAATTATGAGCAAAATGTCCTTTCTTTTTGTCAATTAGTATCGTATATTAACTTTCGGCATGCATTTATTTTGAAATTTCTGTTCATTCGTAGCTACCGAAGAACCAATGTTAGTTGTTTGAGAAATGTACTTTACATAGTTTATTACACATTAATTGGTGCAAATCACTTTATCTTGCAATGGACAAATAATCCATATATTTAAAACAAAACTAATAAAAGCACAGGCGAAACAAAGCATCTTAAAAAATAAAAACATCCATTATCTGAGCCAAGTAACTAAAAAAAAACTTAAAATTAAACTATATGAATTTAAAAAAATTAAATCAAAACCAACCTTAGAAAAAAAATCCCAAACTATAACAAACCTGCCTGATATGTATCTTATTTGCCATCTCCGTGGAGAATCACTTTGTTAGATGATGATGCCAATGTGTAACTTTGTCTACCGAATAAGGAATGAAAAGGATATGAGCGCCGTGACGACGCCGGTGGCCACGCCGAGAGCGAAGGATCCGCTGAAGACACCGAGGAACATGCCAAAGGACTTGAACATGGCCACCACCTCAAAAGTGTGGCTGTTGTCGCCCTCCGGCTGGTAAGCCACAATGGACCTGCCAACAACAATCCGCAACTCTTCAATTAGTTCAAAAATCCCCTTTGAGATGTAAACGGGTCACATGTGTCATGTTTCTAGGATGCACACTGGACTTGTTCCTCATAATCCTGGACCAGAGTGAATCAGAATGAAAAAAAAAAAACATTTACTGTTTCTCATTTCGACTTTTATATTAAGAGCCTAGAATTTTTTTTTTTCATACAAATATGTACTGCATGGAGTGTGTTTGATGTGTGTGTCTATGCTGGAGAGTGTGCGCGCGTGCTTGCTAATGTTGGAGGTTGTGTGTGGGACTGTGTGTGTGTGTGTGCTGCACAGTGTGTGATTGCGTGTGTGCGCATTCGAGACTGTGTGTTTGTTGGATTGTTAGTGAATAAGTGTGTGTGTGTACGTTTTGTGTGTGTGTGTGTGTGTGTTGGGCGTGTGCATGTGTTCTACAGGGTCTGCGTGTGTGTCTGGTCTGCTAGAGTGTGTGCAAGTGTTGGAGAGGGTCCGTACGTACGAGTGATGAGTGTGTGTGTTCCAGAATGCATTTGTGTGTGTTAATTGAAGATTCGTGTGTTTGTTGGATGGGGTGTGCGTGTGCGTGTGTGTGTGTGCGTGCGCGTGTGCATAGTTACTATAATTATGATTTGACTCCTGTGTTATAATATCTTAGTGATAGGCTACGGCACGGTCCGACTTTGGGTTACGTTGCAACCGTAGGCACTGGACTCCATTCTAGAGCGAGGACCTCGGGTGCGTATTAAAGTAAAAAAGCAGGAACAGGAAGAACTCATTCCAATCAAGTTAAGTTGACAGTGACGGCGTTTGACCTTCCGGGTTGTGCTGCAATTTTCTGCAGTCAAGTATTTTGCTTTTAAGGTGATGAACTTGGCATTCATTTTTTCACTGCGTCTACTTTTCATCCCTGCTCTCCACACTCTCAAAAGGACAAATTGACAGATGTTTGCTCTCTCGACATCTATGTGCAAACGATAACAATGAAAAGTGTTATCTTGTTTGCTGACTCGTGATATAAATAACCGGTTAAAAATAGCACACTCGACTGGTGATTTGTCTTTTTTGTCTCAAAATATTCCCGTCACCATCTTCTACTTAAGTCCACTCGTTTGCTGGCTCGCTCAGAGACTCGTGGCAGGAATTCTGTGAGAAATGTCTGATTAGAGAATGAATGCTTTGTGGAAATATGTAGACCACGATGAGATGATATTATAGTGTAGGCCAGTGGTGGGCAAACAACGGCCCGGGGGCCATTTGCGGCCCACCATCTAATTTTCAGTGGCCTGTGGTACATACTAAAAAGTATATTTGACAAGGCCCACGAGGCTAATTAAAAAACAAAAAAGGTAGAGGAGGGCAGAGTGAGAGAGGAGGGGATCAAAATATATATAAAAAATAATTAGATCAATAAAAATAATCAGTTTTCTACGACAGAAATCAAAGTCTAATTACGGTTGAGAAGCTGAAAATTGCAAGATTTGGACAATTTCAAGTTAAACAATGGCTCTAAACGATTGCTCGATTACGAAAATGGTTGTCGATATATTTGAAAATCGATTATTTTGAGAATATAATCGCAGGTGAGCTTTTTGCGGCAGACTTACGAGGAGAGAACGACCGCCACGGCGTCGTTGAGCACGCTCTCACCAAACAGCAACGCGTACAAGTCCACGTCCACCTGCAGCTCGTTGAAGATGGCCAGCACCGTCACTATGGTAACGGAAGACACAAATTTGTTGTAAGCATGAGCTTGGTACTTCGAAAAGCTTGTATTTGGCGCTGATGTAGTTTGAAAAAAAAGTCTAAGATGGAGACAGGAAACGCACCAGGATCAGTGGCGGACACGATGGCGCCGAAGAACAGACAGTCCGTGAAGAAAAATTCGCCACCGAGTTGCCCCATGTGCTTTATCAGCATCACGCAGCCATACATCACCAACCTGGCAAAAAAAATTGACGATTATAAATCACAACAGATGTGTACATCGCATGACAAGTGAAAATCTTACCCGATGACAAAACAAGAAACGACTGTCCCCAAAAAGGCATAAGCCAGGATGGAGCCCATATTCCGGAAAAAGTGTCTCTGCAAACAAGACAGACGCCAACAAACGTGACTCAACTTCCTCCTGCTTAGATGATGATGATGATGTCATTAAGAGGCAACCCAAAAATGATTTGCTTACCCGCTTCAGGCTGTAACCGGCGTGAAAGATGATGGGTGGCAGGAGGATGTTAAAGAAGACTTCTGGGTCAAACGTCACCTAAGAATTTGTGGATGTGGTAAATAGTTCAGTAGATGTCCTGAGCGAGCTGAATAGTTTGATGTTAAAATAGTTTTAATCGGTCAAAAATGTTGAAGTTGGCAGTTGTTTAGTCCATATGTACAATATTTCTTAGTTTGGTGATTTAACTGTGAAAATGTCGGCCTTGTCCCCACCTTACGCAGCATCTCGTTGTCCTGCACGTCGTCCACCTCGCTGGCGCTGATCTCGCCCTTGAGCGTGTACTCGTAGAACTTGCCCTTGGACTGGACGAGCAGCGTGGCCGGGCTGGCGTTGACGTGGCAGCTCAACGTCACGTTGCCGACGTCGCGCGGGACGTGGATGCCGTAGCGCAGCACTACGCCCACCAGTAAACCTGGGCACCAGACAAGAAAAGCCGACATTTGTTTTGATTTGGAGATAAAAATTATTTATCATCTCGTGACTTGACTTGTTGATTTACAGTTAGAGGGAACTTGTATGGTAAGCCTACACAGTTGATTGAGACTGTTTGCGTGCTGCTGTTTTGGTTAGCAAAGGAGTCTACCGCACCTAAGACAACAGACACACCTCGCTTGCTCACTTTTGCCATCCGGAAATACACCACACGTCAGGTGAGACGTCATTACAAGGGCCTATTTGGGGTTCAAAACGAATATATAGCGGTAGAAGCGCACCATAAATCATCGCCAGGCCAGTTTCGTGCAAGAAGCGGAACCGGCGGTGTTTGAACAGCCAGATGGTCAGGATGGTGAGAGTGAGGAGCAGGATGAAGATGAGCAGGTCGGCGCTGTCCTGTCGGTGGCTTTCCTCAGCCTTCTTCTCGGTGACGATGTTCTCCATGGCACTGTCCTCCTCCTCCTGCTCTTGTTGCTGCTGCCGAGGCGACGAGGATGCTCGGCACACGCACACGCACAGCGACAGGCTCGCCACCAGCAGCGGCAGCAAGCGCCGCCACCGCGTCCTCGTCGCCCCGCGGCCTCGGCTGATAGTCCAGTTAAGCGCCATGGCCTGATGTTCAGCAGCTAAACGCTGCGGCGTCGACGTTGCGGAGTCCAAAACTTTGGTCAGTATCTCACACGGACTTACTGAGGAGGTAAAAAAAAAACGACAGCAACAGAGCAATCAATTCCAACCCAGAAGTAAAAAGGGTGCTTTTCCAAGACATTTTGGTGGACTTCAATTTAAAAGCGTCACGAGGGAAGGCTGCAAATTTAGAAGCGCGCCAAAAAATACATGATTGTTTTTAGAGTATTTAATAAAATTATTGAGTTTTTATTTATCATCTCATATGAATATAAATGTTATGCTACAGAATTTTCCTCACCAATAAATTCTGTTATTTTTATTTTGAAATCCCGTATTTTTGTTGCTATCCTCAACAGGAAGTGAGCGCGATACCGCTGCGTGTTACGGGTGAAACAATGATGATGAATGATGATAATGTGAATTTAATTTTGTGTATCAGTTTTCAAAACGAAATTAAAATGTTCTAAATATTTAAAAAAGACACATCAATTAACACAATTACAACAAACTAACAAGAAAATAAAGTCAAATGTCGGCTCAGCCTGAGCATATTTATTCTCCAGTTCACACATATAACGTAAACACAAATCCCAATGCTTATATTATACCAAAATCAAAAAAATGTTTTGCTGATTTTGTTTTCCTGACTGTCTCAATGTAACACTCCCTGTGATACTGACGTTAAGTTGCCCTGTTGCCGGAGATAATGGAATTTCAATGAATTCTCTGGAAATGTATGACATTATTATTTATAACACAACTGTGTCAGTGCATGAAGTAGTTTAGTGTTACAATATTTTTCTTCAAAAAAGCCAAATGCGGAAGAATCTCGCTTTTCCGAGGAGTACTTGAATGCAGCATGCGCTCCATCGTTTAGAAATATTTCTGATGGGCTCGTAAAGCTGAACTCGTGTCTGAAAGACGTTTGACATTATTTTTTTATTTGGATCGTAGTCACCGATCTTATTCCACGGTTTCGTGTAAATTACAAAAAGGAATATGACATCGAAACAGAAAGGTACGTCCGTTGCCATCTCGTTTGGTTAGCTTGCTATGCTAACGTTATCAGGCTAGTTACCATTCAACAACATAAACATTATTTACAGAAAAATGTAAAAAGCAAACATATAATATGCTACATTTGTTTTAATTCTTATATTTGTTGACGGAAGCTTGATATTTAAATAGCTACTAACTACAAACACCAGTGGAAAGACAAAAACTGCATTGTAAATAAAGCACGTTTGTAACATTTTGTGCTATAGCAATGTGGCTTTAGTAGAACGGTGTATTCTGCTTCAGTAACGTTATTAAATATCAACAGTTGTGTAATGACGTGGATGAGAATATCCCCAAGTATAAAACGAAGTAATCATTTATACCAAATAAAATGAAACGAAAAGATGACAAGGTAACGTCCCACCTTAAAAACGGTAGAAATGAAAAGATACGACAGAATCGCAACATGTCAAAATACAAAGCATCAAGTTGAAATACAAAAGAAAGCACTGGATGTTTTGTGCTGATGAACATTCTACAAGTTCACGTGACATATTCCTTTTTGGCCTTCTAGCTGGTAAAGTTGGCTCCAAGAGTAAGGAGGATGCTCCCTATGAGTTGGAGAATCAGTTCATCCTGCGCCTGCCAACGGTAAGCATCTGCAGATTTTTATTTTCTTCCTCAGCAAAATGCACTGTGACCAATTTCTAAAAACGTTTTCATTCTGCCAGGAATATGCATCTACCGTAAGGAGGATCGCCCAGTCTAGTAGTATGAATATGAAGGACAGACTCACCATTGAGTTGCACCGTGAGTCCCTTCTTTGTCTGCAATCCGAATATTTTAGAAGCAATATTATTCTGTTTAGATTGGACCTTTGAATGAGGTTCTGCTATTAGTCCGTGCATATCGTCAGGTTTATCATGTTTTAATTTTTTTTTTTTTAATATTGATTCACAGCTGATGGTCGCCATGGCATCGTGAGGGTGGACCGTGTCCCTCTGGCCTGCAAACTGGTGGATCTGCCTTGCATCCTTGAGTCGCTCAAAACCGTGGATAAGAAGACTTTATACAAGACAGCTGATGTCTGCCAGGTAGAACACGACCAAAGTATTGTATTTAGGGATAAAAAGCCGTCCTTTGTTTTGATTCTGTATGGCAACTTAATCATTAGTTTTGGTGGGTCCTTTTCATGCTGGAAACATTTTGGTGTGCAGCAGAAGAGTTTGATATAAGTGTCATTCTTTTTTTATTGATTTTTATTGAGATGGTTGGATGCAGAAGGATAATTTGGGTAAATGTAAACAGACTGAACAAGGTTTGAGAGGAGATAGACAGATAAAACAGAACAAAACTAATGACAGCTTAACGACAATATTTGACAACAAAAACTTGTATTATTAATGTGCGAAAGGATTGGAGTTATGTGCTGGAAGTGTCTAAGTATGGTTTGTGTCAAACAACATTTTGGGGTACAAATCAATATACAGGACCATATTGGGAATTTTTGGTTGTACCTTTTTGACACGATTCCAAACAGTACAACAGTTTTCATGACCAAAACAAGACCACAGCGCCAGCGAACCTTGGTGGCAGTGGCATCTCACTTTTCTTCAACCGGAATATTTGATGCTTAGTCAATGCGGAGCGAATTATGAACAGCTCAAAATAACAGTCACCAAACCTTCAGGATCTGCTCGAAAGCAAAAAAATAAATGAGGTGACACAATCATTTATTACCAATGATGAACGATTGAAATATGTCATGTCCTCACTTTGTGTGGTCAGATGCTGGTGTGTACCCTTGATGGCGACCTGTACCCTCCTTTAGAGGAGCCAACGGGCACCGATCCCAAGACCAAGAAGAAGGACAAAGACAAGGACAAGAAGTTCATTTGGAACCACGGCAGTAAGAAGACAAATGCGAACACTTGTAAATGCTTCACATTATAATCGTCACTTTACTAATGAGCTTGTTTTACCCCCCCCGCCCAGTCACATGTCCCCTCAAGAACACACGCAAGAGGAGATTTCGCAAGACGGCAAAGAAGAAGGTTTGCAATCCATTTTCTTTTCCCCATTGGCCTTCCCGCCTCGCATCAGTCTTTTTAGCATCCATCTCCTCTTTTGGCTTTTACCCAAGCAGACGTTTACATTTCTTCTAACAGCACCTCTAGTGAACCTTAGATTTACATATAAATAAAGCCCCTCCATCTTTGTTGGTCCCGAAGGCAAAGCAACAAAAAAGCAATTTCACCGGCACTTCTTTTCATAGTGAAGCAACATATGCTGGAGCGCTGCACTTCAACTTGCTCTTTTGAATCAATCATTCCGAAGGTGCAGTGTTGAGTCGCATCGATTTGGCCGCCTTCTCTTTTCTAATCGCTAATGTTCTCGCTGGCACCAAGCCAACTGCTGCAACCGGCACTCTGTCTCTCTCTCGAGCTATTTCTCTCTTCCCCGCAGTACATTGAATCTCCCGACGTGGAAAAGGAGGTGAAGCGGCTGCTGAGCACAGATGCCGACGCTGTCAGCGTTCGTATCCTTCCGCAAACGCTCGTCCGTCACGCCACGCGCCGTTGACAATATCGCTTCTGTGCCATGTCACGCAGCGTCCCGTCTTAGCTGACACCAGGCCACGCCAAACTAAACAAAACAGGTCAACTGAGCGGAGAGAACGAAAAATGTGAACTGCAAGGGCGGCCAAGCCTTTTTTTCCCCTGTTGCCGGTTTAGTCCTACAAGGGGCTGTTCTCTCCAGCTATTATCTTTTTTTGTGGTGGTTCTGAATTTGGAGCCAGAAATCACAACACTTGAACTTCTCCTACATAATTAGCTGAGCCTAACATTATCGTTGCAAATTTTAATCACCAATATGCAATTGGGCGCATTTGTTTATATACCAGTTGGTATTTTATTCATTTTTTTTTTTTTTATCATTAAGTGGGTAAACATATGAGCACAACTGCGTGTGAGTGCCGCCTGCATATTGTGCAGAGCGAGCTTCATACGTGGTGTGTTTCTTTACACATTTCGCAGTCACACTTTATTTGAAGTTTGTTCATAACAGTGTCATAATCATGACATGACACCTGTCATGAACATGAATGAATCCTTATGACAGATGTCATTAAGTGTCATTCGGTAAATTCCATCACTTTTGATGCAAAGTTGACGTTGATCAATGCATCAAAAATTTACCGGATGACACCTAATGACATCAATTTTGCAAAGTGTTACTCATTTTGCTATTTTATGGGTTTAATATTAGCGTAATCCAGAGAAAATTAGTACCCTGGTGTGTCGACTCACAAAGTTGGGCCGTTGACCTTGAGCCGTGACGATCAGGGTGGGAAGTCATAGCCGAGGACGACATGAAGGACGGAGATCCGCACGGCTCCTTGGCTAACTTGGACTCGTCACCTGGCACATCGGGACACAAGATGGGTCACGGATCCTCAAGTAAGTCTCATACGCGTAACATTCATGCTTCAGAAGTTCAGAAATGTTGTACAATTTGGAATTTAAACAAAGTTTGCTGGAAAATGTGCCACAAAAGTTAAACATTCATGATTTGTGATGACGTGTCAGCCCCTCAGCAACACTTGACTGATGACTGCAAAATTGATGTTAATGCTATTTCTGAAATGGTCCATCTGCTCGGTACAATATGAGCAATATAATCTAATTTACAGATATTTTTTTTTCTTTTTAATAATCTATATATTTGACTTTCTAAAGCAGTCACTATCAGCGTGATAGTAGTGGTATGTAAAAGAATCCGAGTATGCACAGTTCAGTTGTATTTCACTTTTAAGTTAACATCATTTGCGTTAAATCTATAGGACATTTTAATTTTTTATTCAAGTACAGTTTAAAAAAATGTTGACAGTATTTAAGCACAGTGAAAATATTTGTTTGCACTGTAAATAAATTAAATCAACTTTTTTAGGAATTGAAGTCACAGGACACGCAGATTTTTTTTTTAAACACAAAACTTGGAGTGGGTTGCACCACAATTTTTTTTATCTGAAAAGAAGAATAATTTACACAAAGTTTTACCTCTGCATTCGACCCACGGTAGCAAATCGTAACCACTGTTATTAGCCGATTCTAGATTTTGACGCAGTCCAACACATCCGTACAATCTGAGTTAACGATTGCTAACTCTTTACGTCGGCCAGCCCAGCATGACGAACTGCGGGAGATGTTCAACGACATCAGCAGCTCCAGCGAGGACGAGGAGGACGACGTGGACCACCACGAGGATGAAGACCTGAACATCGTGGACACGGAAGACGACTTGGTCCAAGACAAGATGGACGAGGTGGACCCTGCGCAACGAGAGTCGGACACAAATAACCAAATAGGTGAGAGCGGACATTTCTTGGTAGCGAGCTCAGAAAAGTCATTCCGTTATCATTTTAGGTCCAGGCAGTTCTTTTTCAAAGGTCATGCTCATAATCCAAACACCAATCAAACATAAGCACCTCTAAATGCCATCGGAATTAACTTTATTTAAATCAGAAATTATCTTCATCTATTTTTTTTATTCATTTAGCCGTATTGAGTTTCGAATTGTTTCTAGAACATTTTGAATTTGCAGTCGGTGTTGTAATGTTGTGGTATTAAAGTCAAATTTTAATCAGCGAAGAAAAGTCGTATTTTAATAAATAAATTTCAAAATTACAACTTTGTTTCAGTAATGCTAAGCCCTCGAAAAGAATTGAGCTGTGCTGTCCAAAAATTAGGACATGCTTCCTGTCACTTGCCTGATATCCTTAAAAAATACAAAAACAACCTTTTTTTTTTTTTTAATTCATGCAGGAATGTCGAATTTGTGTGATCAGAGTCTTATCAGAGCTTTTAATTGGCGCACAGTTGAGATGGGAGCGGTAACGTGTTTTTTAGCTTTAGAGGTATGAGATTTTTGAAGCAAAAAAGTTGTTTTATTTTTAATGTTATGAAGATAAAGTTTTTTTTTTTAATTCAAGAAAGAGAATTCTGAATCTGCACAAGAACTAAGACGAGATAAGAATTAGTGATCTTATGAGAATAGTCTTATTTTTCCCGGATAAATTAGTAATACAATGATTTCTAATATAGAAGACAGTACTAGTCTAAAATAATTCTTTGTAATATTACTCCGTTATTATGAAAAATCAGTTCTTGGTCTTAAAAAAAAAAAGTGATCACAACAATCATTTATGAGCTTTTAATTGACATAAAGTGAAGGTAAGGATGCGTAACCAAAAAGCCACAGGTCTAGTTGGTGACAAGAATAATTATTTGTATCGCTGGCCATATTTTTTTTCATGAGATTAAAGTCATAATCACACAATTGTGCATTTTTCTTACAATGAGGGAAAAAATGCTAGTTTAATTCCCTTAATGTCTGACTCTTACAATAATAAACCAACGAAAAATGTCATAATTGTACAAAGGGCAAACATTTTAATTTTATAATTATTCCATTTTAAAATGGCAAGCATAAATGTGCTGCCTTTGTTAAAACGAGGACGGTTGTGGATGTTCTCGTCTAATGAAATATTCAACCTTTAATGGGACATAAATGGCCTCTTTTCTTTTATTTGCGTTCACATCATGAAGTGTTTTCAACTCATATTCTCTCCGAACAGAGAGAAGCTTGTGAGGCAATGTAGACAATCCCTCGTTAAAATTCCCTCTTACTTTCCTCATTTTTCCTTTTCAGCACCGGCCCGGCACTATGTCGAAAAAGTCGCGAGGGGAATAAATTGCCTCCGATTAGTTGCAAGGGGTACTGCAGTTGTAGTTGAGGTGAGGTAGCGGGCCGTCACTTTAGTGTAATTTAACAGCCGCTCTGTGTGCAGTCCCGAGCAGGCTCATTTAGTTGTCCTTTGAGTGCTTTAATCCGCTGCCTTATGTCCTTTTTAAATGGCTTTGTTGTAGCCATTAAGCATCATTTGTGACATCCTGGCGAGCCAAGATGAGCGTCCCCCTGACTGTCAGCCATGTGAAAATGACCATCCTCGTCTCGCCCTCGCCTGAAAGCACAGGATGTCATATCCTGTATTTTACGTAGCATGGAGTTTTGAAAAAAAAAAACTACAATGAAATTTTGTTTAGTTTTGTATTTCTTATCATTTCATGAGGTCTGTCAAGCAGCCTTTGTTTTTTTTTTGCCTTGACTAAAACGTTCTCCCGCTGTTTGTTCATTGCAGTGATGGAGTACCAGGTGCAGATCAGCGGCGTCAAAGCCAAGCTTCAGGAAACGCGAGCACGCAAGAAACAGCAGGAGGAGCTGATCATGAAAGTGGAAAACCAGGCGCTTAAAGTGAGCGCGCACACACACAACACACATTGATTGTACACTTGACTTAATAAAGTAGGTTTGTGCAGCTGAGAGGCAAAAAAATAATTGCAAAAGTTTATTGATTTCAGTGGTAGTTGTCAAAAAGAGAAATTTGTGCATATTTCATAGATTCAATAAACCCAGGGGGGAGAATACGTTTTGGATAATTCAGTTGTACTTAGAATTCTTCATCAAAATTTTTTTTTTTTTATTAGCTGAAAGCGATAATCATTCAAATGAAAAAACTAAAATCAATGCACGTTGATGTGACACCTTCGATACTGCAGCCTTACAAACTTTGGAGTCTTATTAAAAGTCACACTGGTTACTTTTTACAATTGCGCGACATTGGAGAATGTTAATCGGCGACTTACACAACATCCTTTGCACAAAGGTGACCCTGGAAGCGGTTATTTTGTCACTGTAATAAAAGCAGAATAAGTTGCCTTGGAACGAACAAATTTTGCATTTTGATTACCGTAGTCAAAATTTCAGGAGAATAAATGCCGTTATGATAAAAGACTTGCACAGAAAATTGTAAAATGACAGGAATATTAATCCGGAAATTTCTTTCAATGAGATTGAAGTTGCATACATTTTTGTTCTAATAATAAAAAATAAAAAATATTAAAAGTACATTCTTGGTACTATTATAAGAAGAGAAAAATGAATAAATGTGGTGACGTTCAACTCAACACCAGAATATTTTTTTTCTTACACTGACAACAAAGGTCTACTTTTATCAGAATGATGTTGGCATATTATGAGCATAAACATAACAAGTTGGATGTTATTAGCTTATTAATTTTTGCATTATCACGTTCTGGGATAAAATTGCAAATGGGGACAGATTGTGTTGAAGCTGATCGTTGAGCTGGCGGGACAGCGAGCAGACACGGCTGCCATTTAGCGCTGTCGCTGTCCGCCGTTTTGGGCACGCCGTCTGCCATCGTTACCGTCATGGTCGCCACGCAAAAAGGTCAGCCGTCTCTGACTGACATTCCGCTCGGCCTTTCTGTCGGAGCCGACAGAGTCACATGCACACGCGCACATTTGAGGCCATCGCAATTAAAGGATGTGCGAGACGGCAATTTCAAACAAATGTCAAATCTCTCTTTTCCCAGAACCGATTCCAAGCGTGTTTGGATGAGATCATTCAGCAGGAGGAGCGCGAGATGGAGCAGGTGAGGCTTCCACACGGTCACGTGATGACAAAATGCCGTGCAGTGTTTCGGCCTTGGTGCCAAGGAACTGTGTTGATGTGAGTTGTGTCGTCTTTTGCTGCCATCCTGTGGCATCGAAAGGCATGAAGAGGCCTTTTTCACGACGGCCGTCAATTGCTCGTGGAATTTTGTTTTGCGCTTTTCATTTCTTGTGACACCTCAAACTGAAAAACATAAAAAAAACAAGCCTGAGAAATGGCCGAGCGACGCTGGGTCACACAAGTTGAATGTTGGCGGCTTTTTCACATGGCATTGACTTTTTCCTCAGTGAACTGCGCCATCTTTGACTGCGATCATAAATTTCTACTACCTTCCTTCTTAATCAACGTGACAAGCCGAGATTCACCGCCTAATCTTTATCTTCTACTCAAAAGCTGTTCCTGCCAGCACGCCATCTACAGGGATTTGTTCGTCATTACAGATTGGTAGTCAAATTTGGTATTCACCGGCAAACTGAGGCCCGCCTCCATGAGTATCAGTTCCACGCTGAGAAAAAAAATACACATAGATGAATTGATGAATAGCGAAACACTGATAGTGTGTAGAGGGTTGCCTGTGCGCCGCTTTTAGGGCTATGAAATTTCCGAAAAATAATTTGTACTCCATCTTTGATTATGGAAACGTGCTCATCCATGACACCGAGCCTCTCCTGTTTGTCCCGCTCCAACAGCTGGCATCGCTACAGGAACAGCTGGACTCGCTGATCGAGAAGTGAGCACCAGGGGGCACCCTCAGCACCACAATGGAAGTGAGTGATGAAGATGACGACGAGGAGGAGGAGGAGGACGTGAGCTTCGGCGCAGACTTGCTGTGTCATTCCTTTTTAGTTTGGTATTTTTACACAGACCTCAGAGACCGCCCCCATTTGCATATCAGCTCAGATCACGTTGTTTGTAGCCGTGGCATTAAAGTGTTTTGTTTCAACTGAGAATGATGCGAGGTGTCGTTTTTATATTTGCTATTTTTTGGGGGGGGTGGGAAGGAATGTTTCTTTTTTTTTTTTTTCTAGACAACCATCAATGCAGCCTTGATGGCTTCCTGTTATGCACGCTCGCAGACAGGAAGTTTATTTGCCCTTTTTATTGTTTTTAAACTGACGGATCATTTTTCACTGAAGGCGGGTAAACCTTCAAAGTGAGTTGCATCAC